>NW_010301399.1:64534-105347 GCF_000700745.2 Antrostomus carolinensis | reverse complement strand
GTGTTTGGCTGCCAGCCCAGTGCTAGCCAAGCGCTAGCCAAGTGAAACCACCACACATGCTTTGGCAAAGGATGAATCACAATTTTGCAGACATCTTTCCACAATGGTTTGCACGCTCTGTTACTCCTCTCAGAGTGGGGGACAGCAGCAGCGTCATCCTACATGAGATGCAGGGCTGCATGCAGAGGGCATGGGGCTGCGTGGGTACCCACCACGGGTATGTATCGCTCTCCATCCAAGCACCATGGTGTGAAACCCCTGCTCTGGAGACCTAAGAGCTGCATCCAGCTCCTCTGTCAAACAGCTGGGCTTGTCATGCTGGCAGCCTCAGTTTCCTCACCTGTGAAAGGGTCAGGGGCTGTGGCAATCACCTCTGGAAATCCCTTTGGGAACACCCACTGAAGCACACCACATAAAAGCCAAGTGTTTTTACCTGCTGTGTCTCATAAGCCTAATTAAGACAGCAGAATGTGAAGGAAGGCTTCAGAGAGCAAAACAGCCAAAGGTACTTTATAACATGCGCATTTCTCCTTAATCTGACCTGCAGCTCCTGGTGACTGGTGATTGCATTGCCAAAATAATGCAAAAAAGCCAAATCTGTGAAGATGTTAAAGCTAAACTGGATGCAGCCATTATTTCAGGTAAGATACAGAGGGGTCGCAGCACCTTGAGGGTAAAGGGTCTGGACCCCTGAGACCCTGCAGCCCATCGGCCCTGTGCAGCAGCTCTCCTGGCTGAGGTTGCTCACTTCTCCTGCATGATTTAGTAGGGTAGGTCCTTGTGGGAGCAGGAGCCATAGATCTGCTGCTCTCTGGTCAGCATGGGATAACATTTCATCCTCCTTTCTCCCTGTGAAGCAGGAGGTGAGGTTGGTTCAGGGCGATGTGTCAGGAGGGTGACCTGTGAGTGAATCCACCTTCCAGCAAGGCAGCTCCGTGAAGGAAAGGGTGTTGAAGTGGCAAAGTGCAAAGGGTTATTATTAAACCAGCAGTATCATGGTGCCTGCAAAGGTCTGGAGATAAAAGCCACATAGGCTCTGTGCAGGGAGATGACTATTTTTTTATAGGGCAGTTAGGAAAAACAGTCTTTTGGGCTGGGTGAGTTGGGAAACCCCTGGTTTCTGTGTTTGTATCGAGCAGACTAACGAGACAGCTCAGCTCTTAGTATTCATCCAATTTTATTTTTAGAGTTTGTTTCTCCTTCCTGATGTGAACAAACTCCCCTTGGCCACACAAAGCAAGCCTGCATTTTAAAGGTTTGGGCCATACCACATTTGAAAACAGTTATTTTAGGAGCTTCCTGTGAATACTATATAATTCAGTGTTTTTGAGGCAAGGATTAGTCTCATCTTTATTAAATTTCTGGAGGTAAACAGAATAATATTAACTGCTGAAGCACAGCTCCTCCTGCCTGTGTGAATGGGAGGATGCCAGCAGCGTGAACACTGAGCATCACTGATGACTGGAGGGAGGACCTGGTGGGTCCTCGTCCCGTGGCAGCCAAGGGCAAGACTGGCAATTTTCAAATGGCATGAGTCTCACTCGGGAAAGGTCAGGGCAGAGCAGTAAAGGTGGTTTAGACCCCAGGACCCTGAAGGACCAACCTGTGGTTTGCAGCAGCCCAGAAGTCCTGGCAAGGAAGGGAGCAGCCACTCTGTGATGCTCTCGGAAATGGGAAAAGGCTTTGCCTGTGACCTCCCACTTTTTTCTTTCCTCTTACTCAGCAGATCTGAATTTTCTCTGTTTTTAAGAAGTGTGTTTCTACAGAAAGCAAGTTAAAAAAAAACAAACAAACAATACTACCCTTTGAGATTCAATAGAGAGAGAACAGCAGGCTGAGGACATGCGGGGCTGTTAAAAGAAAAATAGTTAAACATCACCTCTGCCTATAGGTTGGTCACAACTGACCTTCCTGATTCAGGTTTAATGTCAGGGATGCTGAGTTTTCCTCTCCTATTCCACACTAATATTTAGCAGTTCCTAGTTATCTGTCACAGCACAGTTGGTGATCTCTAATTTTCCTTCTCTTGCTGAAAAGGAATGATTCTTCTTTGCCCAGTACAGGCAAGGTAATGAAAATCAGTCTAATTTTTATTTTAGAAAAAGCAATTTTCATAAATGGTGTTCCACTAATGGCTCATGATCACATATAAGCCCCACAGCAAATTACTCTTAATCCAGTTTGTCTGTGTTATGTTACCTGAGGGAAATAATATCAATCCTTTCTCTTCGCTAGCAAACCGTTCGCCGGGACTTCTCCAATATATATTAATCCCATCATTTATCTTTGTCAACTGAGAACAAAAATAATTTGTGGGAGAGTAAACAGAAGAGCATACAAGACGGGAGCTCAGCATTATTAAACAGCAGAAAGCAGGTGTTCACAAAACCGAGCTTATTTTTATTGCAAAAACTTGAATAATTCTCCTTCTGCATCCATGCATAGTAAACAAGAGTTTAGGGAGATTCTAATATTTTAGAGGAAACTGAAATTTCATCACTCCGGGAACAATGTACATATAACCAAATACTTTATGTGGCCTTTTTATTTGCTGTGAAATTTAGTTAGGACAAAGGAATGAGCCAGTTCCTCTTCTGGCATGCTCCGCAGGCATCACTTTTTAGAAGGGATGGTCAGTCCTGAGCCAGGTGGAGGCAGGAGGACCCTCCCTGGATCACAGCAGGGTTTGGAGCAGACAGCACGGCTTGCTCGAGTGCTTTTCAGTGCTGTGGGGGTGATGTCCCACATGCTGGGAGCACTCCCAAGACAGGGTCTAGGGAATGGACCCCTCCCCACTTGTCCTTCCCCTGTCTTCCTCCTGCAGCTCCTGGTCCTGCTTGGAGGTGAAGCCTATCCCCAGTGCTCTGGTGACAGTGCTGAGTGCCAGTTTGCTTCAAACCCACCTCCCAGATCTCCCCAGGGACACATGCTCTTGACTTTCTCTCCTCCTTCAGCATCTTCCATATATTAAAGCATCATATTGCTTCTCATTCCTCACCCATCCCAGGTGGGTGCACCAAAGCACTCTGTTTGGGAGTTTTGTCTCATTTTTTTCCTGTTGATGCTGTTTTTGTTGGCATGGTGTCCCTGGAGGATTGTTTCCAGTGACTTCAGAGATAACTTGTTTGAGTTTCCCCAGTTTTTAGAAGAGGAAGCCTTGCCATCAGCAGCACACCTCTAATTGGGGTTGCTGACCTGCTCCATGCTACAGAAAGAGCTATTTTGACTCTAGCTTAAATGGACCTTTAAATAGAAGTTCATAATGAGCCTCATTACAGCAGGTACTCTGATGTAGTGGGGATTAAATTACCCATGGCAGGTATTCCCCCCGGCCGCAGCCTGCCTGTGCGGCTGACAGCTTGTGCGCCCGGCTGGGCAGCCCGGGGTTGGACAGCCCAGGCATCACCCCTCACCCCATAAAGCACGGATGAGGAACAAGCTTTCCCACAGGGTTATCACCGGTGGTGTAGGGGAGCTAAGGGTGCTGTCAGGGCATGGGAGTTATGGGGTGCCAGGTGGCAGTGGGTCACACACCCCTCATTCACTGACAGGGACATGGACCCCCTCCCCAAATAAATAAATTAAAAAACCTCTGGCCGTTCCTGCTGTATAAAGAGTGCTTTATTAATTGGCAGCATCCATCAGTGCATTTGATTAACTGCATTGAGGAGGGTGACCAAGCCGAGCACACAGCCAGCAGGAACATGTCTCCGCAGTGCCATTGGCTTGGGGACACAGTGAGCATATCCTGCAACCTGAGAGACCATGACAAAATCCCAGAGCTCCCCCCTCTGACGCTTCTTTTTTTTCTCTCCAGGTTATGTTCATCCAAAACCTTGTAAAATAAATCATAGCACGAAATCAAAATTATCTCTTTCATACCCAGCAGGCTGTTTCATGCAGCTGGAGGTGCAGTGCTCAGCACCACATATTTCCAAGCTCTTAAAAAACAAAGTGAAGAGAGATTTCTAAATGAAAACTTTTTGCCAAACCTTTATTTTTTTTTTTTTTTTTTTTTTTTTTTTTCTTCTCCAAAAGATGTTTTCTCCAGCTGTCAGCTCCCACACCCCAGCAGCCTGCCTGCTCAAACCAGGGTGGCTGAAGGCAGAGCTGACTACACTGGGTTCCCATGGCTGGGGCAGGGAGCTTAAGATGTCCCTGGGCCACCTGGTGCCACCGGGCTGCAGGTCAGTGCTGGCAGCCCTTGCAGGGACTTGGTGGCCCTGGGTGCTGGTGCAAAGTGAATCACCTCTAGGACTGTGACACTCAAGCTGAGCATCCTTGCGTGCCAAGGGCAAGGTCTTGAGGGAGACCAGGAGAACATCAGTGATGGCCTCAGTTTCCTGAGCTCACTCTCGAGCTCAGACGTGGGCAGCTGAGATTTAAGAAGGAGAAAGCAGGAGGGCACAGACCAACCAGTACTGCAGCAGACCCCTGGGTATGTGCTGCTCCAGTATGCCAGGGTCTGTTGCCTCCGTGGCTTTGGGAGCACAGGGGGATTTGGGTGATGCTGCGTGCCCATCATCTGGGACAAGCAGGCTCATCCAACGTGTGTAAGAGGTGGATCCTCTAAAAATGCTGGTCCTTTGTCTGTAGGGTCACTAGGTGGCAACCTAAGGCATCCTTTGTGTTCTGAGAAGTTTTGTGGAAGATGGAAGTGCCTCCGCAGAGCGACCTGCTCCTCCTCCTTTCCTCTTTTTTTTTTTAAAAAAATTTTTTTTATTTTATTTTAAACCCTGAATTACTGACAGACACCATAAAAACATCTCTTCCCCCATGTTTTTCAGCGGCTGAGGGTGGAGGACAGTTCTGGACCTGCTTTATCCCAAGATTGCGCCCAATAACGAGTCAAAGGGAAGCAGGTGACCACATGCTGTGCAAAGCCCAGAAATGCTGAGGTTTCTGAGAGGCAAAAAGGGACTGAGGGTAGAAAAGGGGGAGAAGAGGCCTTGGCTGCTCTTGCTGGCAAATGGGCTGGCGATGTAACAAACACTGGAAATCCTGGATTTGGGTCATGTTGGGGAAGTCTGTGGACAGCTTAATAGGAATTGCTGGTTGGGTGCACATTTTCAGTGTGGTTTTGCCTTTATTCCTTGCCCACATTTCGTGGGTTCATTTTCTGGGCCTTTTCATCGAAATATCTGAAACTACAGATTTTTTTTTTTTTTTCCTTAAAAGAAGATGGATTTTACTATTTTTTTTTTTTTTTTTTTTTTTCAAAAAGAGGATGTTCTGCCTAGGAACACAGAAGTTCATCAAGCATTTGCAGTCTATACAATGCATCCAGGATTAGAAGGGAGGATTTTTTTCCTCAAAATTTCCCATCAGTGTGGATGTAATCATCTCTCTTAACACTGTAAAAGGATGTCCTTTTAGCTAAACTTGGACATGGAGAAGTCCTTTCCAGCTCAAACAGCAACCAGCTCTGTGCATCCCCCCTTGCCATCAGCAGTGTCCCCTAAAGGGGGAGAGTTGCTGCTCTATCGCTTGATAACCCTTTGTTTGTCCCACGTCCTGTTGCTGCTCAATCCATCTGCTCTCACAACTTTTTTTCCCCTTGTTGCTTTATTTGAAGCTTCGAATTTGTCCTACCATCACCTCATGTGAGGAAAACACCAGAGCTAATCCCTGGTGCTGTGAAAGGGGTGTGCTCCTGCATCGTTGTATCCTCCCCTAATTGCCTCCTAGTGCCCTTCTATTAACTTCTGCTGATCATTGAGTCCTTCTCCCTGAAACGTGGAGCCTCTTTGCAGCTCCCAGACCCACCAGCCTTGATAACCCCAAGTAGAAGGGAAACATATCTCTTTGGCCATGGGAGGCAGGAGACTCACTGCCCATCCTGGTACCTGCCTGGCCAGGGGACGAAATCACAGTCCCTCAGTAACACATCCTTCCTGGACATCACCCTCCAGAAGGAGCTGAGCTGCTCCTTCCCTGCGAGCCGAGCTGGAAAATGTCCACTGGCTTTACCATTTCTCCAGGCAGAGAAAGGAATCCATTTACACCTTCCTCTTATTTAATTTGGCTCCCAGCAGATCTGTTTTATAGGACTGTCTACTCTGGGAACAGGGATTTTTCAAAGGTTTTATTCTCTCCAGATGTTCTGACTGTCTTTGGTAACCCATTTCTGGTGTGAATGTTAGACAACGTCCTCCCTTTTCACAGGGCGTGATTAGGTAAGACAGCTTGCTCCTGGGTATAAACATTAATGGCAAATGAAAGGGAGTCGTGATTCAGTGCAAAAGCTGGGCACAAATTTTTACGAGACCTCAAACACTTCCCTGTCCTCTGAACTGCACTGAAAAGTCAAAATCTCAAAGGAAAAAAGTTGGAGGGGACTGACAGTTTGAAAAGGTTTTCAGATTCAACCAACAAAAGGTTCATTTTGAAAAGTTTCATTTGGAATTCAACCTCTTGAAAGCATAATTAGGATGTTCACAATAATTCAGGCTTTAGAAGAAAATAGCTCAGGCCGGTTGGTTTCCCTCACCCTCGCCATACCTGTTTTTACAGAAGCACAGCTGGCTATCGGGTATCACCTGAGTTCAGGGGGCAGTCAGGTCAGTTATCCTATTGGAGAATAACCATCCTAAGGAAAACAACAACTTAATACTTTTACCCTGGCACGATCTGCTCCTGGTTTTTTATCAGCCTTCATTTCCTGGAAGAGATGATGCTCCACATGGGTGAGACGAGATGATTTGCTCCCAGGACACGCGATGGCTTGATGGCAGAGCTAAGAACAACTTTGCTGGACCATGCTGTCCAAGCCATACAGGTACTCATTTGTCCCAGCAGTTCAGTTAAAGCCGATCTCTCACTCGTGTTCATGCCTCAGTGGCCAGTGCTCCTGGCCAAACCCAAGCCCCGGTGTAGACAAGACGAGGCACAACCCGAGCCGAGCACTCCGGCCAGAGAAAACAACCTTTGCTGGAGTACCGAGGGAGAATGGCCATTTATGGGTTTCAGGCTACAGAAACATGATATTTTACTGGGTTTATAGTGTGGAAATACCCAAAAAGACTGGATCTCTCAGACTGGGCATTTGGCTTTTGGACAAAAAGCCCCACACATCACTACTTTGGCTTTGATTCCTCTCCTGATACAAAGGGCTGCTTTCTTAGCGTGGCTCTTGCTCCAGGACGGCCACCTCAACATGCCGACCACTGTCCAGTTTTTCACAGTAATTAAGTGGTGAGAGTGAAGAGATTTTGGTCTATTATCAGCCAAATGCCTCTTATGCTTCATTTCTTGGTTGTTTAACTAGGTGGGAGCTCAGAGCCCTCCAGGAACACACTGATGCTATGACCTGCAGTTTTGCATCCTCACCCAGCAGCTCCTCCAGCTCTCAGACACCTGCAGTTATAAACCAAGGTCTCTGCTCCTACTTGGTGCTTCCCTGCTCTGTTTAGACCACAAATGCTTCATGAGAGGCACCTTCTCTCCAGCACACGTGAGGACCCATCAGGCCTAGGAGATGAAAGCCGGCAGCAAACAGGATGCCTTTGTGGAAACTGAGTTGAATTTGCCTGGTTTTGGATCAGTTTGCTCATTAACAAGTTAGAGCTTGTTTTGGTGATACTGTATGCTTGCTCGTCCAGTATCACCCAATCTTTCTTCTGCTGCTACGGCATGAATATTTCTGTTTCCTTTCCCTGTACAAACCTGACTCCATACCTCAAAGAACTATTTATTTTATATATTTTTTTCCAGGCAGATCACCGAAAAATATTCCTGAGCAGTTGTGCAAGGTTTCAATCATCACTTCTAGGTAGAAGCACAGACAGCAGCTGTGGAACAATATAAATGATGTGCCAGAGTCCAAGCACATTAGACAAAGCTCAGGACATGCTGTTCTTAGGACGACGTGACATCCAGGTCCCTGGGCTAGACCAGAGCAGGTTTATTGAGCTCAATGGAGGAACTCCACCATCTACAAGTGAAAATCTAGTTCGTATGGGCTCTGTGCTTGGAAGGCTGTCCTCGCTTCTTTCAACAGCAACATTAACAGGCGGATTTCAGCTGTCAGGATACAAATAGGAAGATTTGTTGTTGTCTGAAGATGCTATTTTTTATTAGAAACACATCACAAGGCAGGCTTGCTTTGCAAAGACTTCTCATAACCCTCTTTAGCTTTGAGAAGAGTTAAAGTAATTTGTAGCTGGGTTAATAAAGAGCTGTTCAAGCTCTTAAAGCGATTCAGTTTTGCTTTATGTACTCGTATTTATCTGACCTCAAAATACTGGCACCCATGTGTATTGCATTGATGATTGTCAAATAGTTTTGTTTACAGAACCACATAATCCTGAGGCTCCTCCTTTCTCCTAATGTGCTGCTTCCACTTGGATTTAGACACAATTGGCTTCGAACAAAGACATGTACAAACTATCCTGATTTACTTTGTGAAACAGCATCATATTCTTTTACATCCTTCAGAAAGCCAGCCAGCTGCTTCTGGTGCAGTTGAAAAGCGTTGCTGAGGTTTTCCAATGGCTAAAATTCATGTCAGATTTTGAAGCCAGCAGCTGCAGGTTTAGTTTTTAGAAATACAGATCTTTAGCACGGGTAAGCAGGGGAAGCACTTAACTAACACATAATGAATGTGGCAGCTACGTTATCAAGCTGTGGGGCATGACAGGGCTGGTCTGCAGCATAACACATAGGGGGCTGAGCCTCACATCCACCTTATTTGTATTTTTGGTGATTTTATTGCAGCCCGTTTGGCTGGTGGAAAGACTGAGAGGGAATCCAGGAGGAACCAAAGAGAGCAGATGAGATCTAGAAAGCACAACTTGCAGCAAAAGCTCTAAACCATCAGTGCTGTTTCCTAAGCAGGCTGAAAAAAGACACAATAAACACATAAGTTAATATGTCTGGTGGGTTCAGGAACATCACCATTCTCCTGTTGTTCCTACAAATATGGTAACCTGCAGCTGACCAGTGGACCACAGTATTGAGGTAATTTTTAACCAGAGCTAAAACAGCCCACTGGGGAGTGTAGAGTGTGGGCTGGAGCCCTGACACAGTGCCTGGGGCTTTCTGTCCACCAAACCCCTCTGGCTGGCTGCTTCTGGACGCCTGTGCAGAAGCCCAACCCCACCAGCCATTTCAGGGCTTGGGGTTTCATCTGAGCTTTATTAGCTTCAGCCAAGTTTTATTTCCTTTTGAATTTAGGAGATGGAATAAAATGTGATAAGTAGAATATAGGAAACTTGCAGTGGGAGGAAGAACGCTGGGAAGAAGTGGAGTTCAGGGTAATGAAACAGCTAGCGGGTGTTAGCACCCAAACCAAAACCAACCCCTTCCCCAGGGCCATGAGCCTGCAGAGGCTTTCCAGAGCTGCTGCTCTCCAGATCACTCCCACCTGTGGAAGGCACCGGGGGATGCCCATGGCAGGGTGGTTGGAACTAGATGATCTTTAAGGTCCCTTCCAACCCAGACCATTCTGTGCTTGGCAGGGTTGGGAGTTTAGGAGGACTCCACTTTCCCATGGCAATGTCCTGAGATCCTGGGCTTCCTTGAAGCCCTGTGGACAGAGACATGGGGAGAGTGGGCCACTATCTCCATCACCATGCCCTTGCCTGGAGAAGGATGCTAGAGCAAGGCACATACTTGTGAACCCCCTCTGACATTTTTCAGCTGTTTCTTGGGTTGGAGGTATTTTTTTATGTTTTCAGCCACCCTCAGCAGATCTCTATCCCGTAAGTCTGCCCTGCCTATCCTTGAAGGTGTGTGAAGCTGTGTGAAGCTGCAGCAACCATGATGCCCCACAGCCAGGAGCTTCATGTGTTGGTGGCATGACATGCATGACTGCAGTCTGGTCTTTCAGAGTTCCAGGTCCCCAGCCTTCTGCCTCCTGAGACCCAGCTCTGCCTGAAGTTGAGTCACCTCTTTTGTAGCTTATCTGGTGTCTGATGCTAGGGCTGAGCTCATGCTGCATGGCTGGACTACCCCTCTTCAGCTCCTCTGAAGCCTCTAGGCACATCATACATCTCAGACATCAGCTCCTCTGTCTAATTCACTTGCACCAAAAGGTCCAGGAGTTATTTGGGTCAGGGGAAGGGGAATTACAGGCAGGCAGGTAGCATGATTGCAAAAGCCGTGCTTCCTTTGGAGACCCAGCTAACAAATCTTGGGGTGATGAACTCAGGGTTTCTATCTACTTCCAAGTCTATAGGTATGTGCTCTCTGAATCATATTGCTCAGCACAAAAGCAAAAAAGATGTGTCCTATCTTTGGCCAAAGAGAGAATGAAAAAAAAAAAAAAAGTCGGTGATGTGCCAGAACTTTTACTTTTTATTAAAAACTTAAGTGCAGATGACGAGGAACCCACCTGTTTTTGATTTTTTTAATAAAAAGTCAAATAATCCCCACAAACAATTCCTTCGCAATGGTTTCAATATCGGAACCATAAAGATGAACTTTAAAGGTGCTTGTAAAAGAAAGAATATTACAACAATTTCAGTGCAAAACTCCAATATCATATTTTCTTTTATTTGAAAGAGAAAGGGGAATGTACAGAGGATTTCTTTTGCTCTTACTCAGGATGCAGCAGCTTCAGATAATCTATTTACTTATGAGAAGGGAAAAGAGAGGAGGAGGAGGAGGACTGGGAAGCTGGGGATGCAGGCAGATGCTGAGCAGGAGGTGCCCTGGGAGCAGAGGCACGCTGCCCACCTCACACCAGTAGCATCCTCTCCAAAATCAGGAACCACATCCTTGGCTTCCCTGTGAACGTGTGGTGTCTAATAAGTGTTGTGCTCCTTCATCAGCCATGCCCTCAGTGAAAGCAGAAATAGCGTCTCTCTTGCCTGCCTACCTCCGTGCTCTCACAAGTCTGGAGTGAATCGGTATTTCGAGATACTCAGGTTAAGTACATGGGCAAAAAGTGCTCGAAATTGCTGGGGGGAGATGGGCAAAGAGAGGGATCCCAGGGGGTCATGGTGGCTCATCTCCCTCTCCTGAACAGTGCAGGCTAGAAAGCCTAACTGCTTGAAATTCCTCGCTGAACTTGTATCAGTCCAAAACAGAACCCAGCTCCCAATAAAAGCGCAGTACTATTGCTTCTTAAAAAAATAAAATAAAATAAAACTTCATAAGACTGAGCAAAAACAGCCTTACCCCAGTCTGAACTTTTTCTCCCAAAATGTTAGAAATGCCATAAAATTTCTTGGGGAGTATTGTGCGTGGGGGGATGCTCAGACCTTGCAACCCATGTGGGATGCCGACAAACAGTTGGAGACAAGGACATGCTCTGCCAAGGGCAGAGAGTAGCAGCTCCCTGGGCCAAAACCCCACGAGGAGCAGCAGGGCTGCTGACGAGGGACTGCAGCACTTTCTCCAGCTCCCTTCCCTGGGGCTGTGGGGAGTTGGTTTGCTGGTAGGGAAGTCAGCCTTACTCTGATATCAGAATTTTAAAACATACGAGAAGTGATAAAGTAAACTTTAATCTCCTTTAAAATGTATTTCAAACAGGGGAATTAAAGCTAGTGAGGCTTAGGAAGCGGTCAAAGAGTGCATTTCAAAACCATTGGAAATCCTTGGATTTAAAATATATTAGCAAACAGAAGTGAAGCTTTTGGAAAAGCCAAGCAGGAGGGACCGGAGCTGGGAGCGAGTGGCATCCTCACGCTGGCTGTACCCAGCATGAGGGACCACAGGAGGTGTGGGAGATGCTGCATGGAGGGGCTTTTGCCAGCTTCAGCATGGTGCATAAAGGGAGAGGTAACAATATGGGCTTAACTGGGGCAGAAGTTCGGGCAGAAACAGAACAGCAAGCCTGAACTGAGCAGAATAAGCAGATCTAGGCTCAGAGGAAAAATGCAAGGCTGACCAGTAAGATGTGTTTTTGCCAGTGGCAGCAAAGGGTTTCCTTCTGTTTCACTCCCCAGTTCTCTAATTTTTTTTTTCTCTATCCAAAATTGGTTTACCAGCTCTGATTTCCTGTTTCCATTTTGGCAAAAGAAACACTCACACAAAAATTCTTCTGCCAGGAGTCACGCTGAAGGTATCTTCAGGCAGAGACTTGCTCAGCTCTGGGCTGGGGTGAGCTGACTGCCGTGCCAGAGCAGCCCGTTTCATCTCCTCTGAAGGCTCCGAGGCTGAAGAAGCGATGGTTTATAGAAATGTAAAACCATGGCAGTAGGCAGATGGGCTCTTTGAGACCTTGCTTTTCATCTCCATAGGGCTGCAGAGAGAAGCAGTGCAGCAGGAAAGTATGCATGGCTGGATCTCTGCAGCACAGACCCTGCCTGGGAGGCATCCTTGTCCCCAGCTCTCACTTGTGCCACCCTGTACCTTCAACCAACACTTGTTCTTTGAAGTTTGATCAGCAAGGGAGGACTGGAGCTGATGGATGCTACAGGGTGGAGGCAAGAGGAAAACACTCTACAGCAGCTGTGTGTTGGGAAGGGGCTGCTCAGAAACCTGCTGAGGCTGGATGGGCTGAGGAACAGTTAACAAGTCCTTGCAGTTTGGTCAAATTCCTCTATGTGCTTGTAAATGTGAAACAACTTGCTTCCAGTGGTTTTGGGGCTATTCTCGTGATGTCCAGCTTTTTCCTGAATTTCCCACTCCCGGAGCTGTGGGATGATGTGTGCACTCCTGCCTTCAGACACAGTGATGTTCTCCACCCTGTGGCTTCTGCAGGAAATTCTGGAAATAATTGAGGATGACAAGTATGAATTTTACCAGTGTGATTTATGCATATGTATTTTTTTTTTAATCCTCCTGATCTTCAGCCCTCCCTTCTGATGTGTTTGGCTGCCCCGAAGGCACTGGTGGGGATGAAGGCTGCCGCTCCAGCAATGATGATAACTAACGGCGTGCACTTTCTTATCCTTTCAACCTACCCAGCTAGGCACCTGCGCTGTCCCACCAGCAGCAAACACAGTCATCCCACCAAAACCATTCAATTAGGGCCCCTGTAGAGATGTGTCAGCAAGTGGGGGGAGCCTGGCCCCGCCTTTGGCAGAGCCTGCTGCCAGGGAGGAGCGGGGCTCTTCCCCCCCAGTCCCTCTCTGCTCACCACTTGTCCAAATAGTCGTAAATCACCAGCAAATTCCTGGGTCTGCTGAGGGGGTTTGGGCTTCAAAGGTGGCGAGGGGCAAACAGGAACCTTTCATTAACTGTGGGAAAAGCCTCCCCGTGCCTTGGACTGCATGAAAAGTCCTTGCTGGGTATTTGAAGCAGTAGAAAAAAAGGGAGAAAACATAAAGAAAGGTACCAGCAACATCGTAATTTGCTTGTCTGGAGCTCTTGTCTGGTTTGCACTCTCGATAATTCGTGGAAGATGGCAAAGTCAGAGTGATGGAACTCCGCATTTCTCGTGCCATTGTATTTATTGATGTGTTTGCATGTGTGACATCAAATTAACTGGGAAGCTATCCAGTAGCACTAAGCTGTTGTTCATTGCTTTTTCACCCTCGGTGTTCCTCCTTGGGTTTTTTGGGTTTGTTTTTTGATATTAGGCTTTTTAACACCTCAGAAAAAACACGAGTTATAACAGGAGTCTTAACTGCAAAGGGGTGACGTGGCGTCTTCAGCTGGGATTGTCATTTCCTTCCAGTGTGACCCCAGCATCAGACGTTTGACTTTTCAGGAATCAAGGTGAAGAAGAACAAACATGCATCCAGACCAGAAAAATAAAAAAAAATAGAGTGCCTGAACTGCACGGGTGCTGGAGGCAGATCTTCCTAAGCTGCTGGGGTTTGGAAAACTCATCAGTGGGCGGTCTGCCAGAGCTAAACCCTGGGGATGGGTGGTCACCAACAAAAAGCAGAGAAAGAGAAAGGAAAATGTCTACAAGCAGATGATTTTCCATGAAATGATGAATATCTTACTACATGTTGTAACTGCTGCCCTTCTGTTGAAAGATAAAAGTATAGTGATGTAAGGAGGAGCCGTAGGAAGGTCGGCTTTGAGTGGGGTGGGATGCCTGCAGGTCCTGAATGTGTCCCCAGGCCACGTGCACCTCAGCTGCAGCAGGCTTGGTGTGTCCAGGAGGCTTTGACCTTGTCCCTGTAAAGGAGCGTGATGGCACCTTCATCAGCTGCATCTCCAGTGCCACCCAAAGTGTCTGAATGGTGATGGGGAAGGACTGGCAGTCACCTGCCTGTGTCCCCATGCTCTGGTGTGGCTGTACCACCCAGAGCAATGCCTCCTGCAACAGTCTTTGCTCCATATATATTGTCCCATATATTTACTCCAGGTATCCCCAACCCTGCTGCAAGCCTCTTACGATCTCGGAAATAAAGTCAACAACTTGGAGAAAACTAAGAAGAAAGGAGGATAAACAGGAGAACAAAACCTAGTGTGTTTCCCAAAATGTTGAACTTCAAATGTGTATAGCAAAAAGTGATTTCCT
Organism: Antrostomus carolinensis; assembly: GCF_000700745.2. Taxonomy (NCBI): domain Eukaryota; kingdom Metazoa; phylum Chordata; class Aves; order Caprimulgiformes; family Caprimulgidae; genus Antrostomus; species Antrostomus carolinensis. Next base: position 90,982 of record NW_010301399.1, on the reverse strand, counting down.
TGACCCCTAAATCCACAAACACTTTGGATGTAGGTGGGCTAGAGTTAGCAGAAGGCGCACAACTACCTGTGATTGCATTGAACAGAGCTTGGAGCAAATTAGCACCCAGAGTTAGACTGCACCAAGCACATTCACTCCTTCTCTGGACTGGGACTAACTTCATCAGCCCCTAAACTCCCAGCCACCTGGAGTTAGTCTGGATTTAGGGAAAGGCTCAAACTCATCAAAATCTGCTGAGAACAACCCATCCTAAATGTCAGGGAAGGGGTTAAACCTCCCACTCACCACACCTGTGCCTAATCAACACCTTGTGCCAGGTGGCCTTGGAGCCTACTTAAATCCTTCCCAAGGTGATCACTGCTTGCTGTTAGTCTTATGCTGCTGGTTGTCCTTCGTGGAGCTGAGCTGCTGTGTTGCTTGTGGAAAATGCTGCAGCTTTCCTTAAAGGGGACATGCTAAGGACATAGAGCTCCAAAGCCATGAGTGGAGGCTGCTGAAGGTGTTGGTGGCTTAGCAGGAGGGAAGGTTTTGAAGATGCTGATGCTGAAGCAGAGCCTGAGCAAAGGTAAGACATGAAGACATAGGAAAAGGGAGAAATAGGTGCAGGAAGGCTTCAAAAGAGGCAGGGTCTAGGCTTCTGTGTGTAGTCAGGCTTGCTAAGAAAGCCTAAGCATGGCTTTCTGGTGAAGCAGTAACTGGTGCAACTGGATTGAGAGGAGCAGTCACTCAGCTGCCTCTGTGGGGGCTGATGCTTCCAAAAACAGCATTGAAGAGCTACCAGCTTGATAGTTGGGGAACCTGAAGCTCCTCTCTGTAGAAATCTGTAATAAGAACCAATGCTGGTGTTGCTCTGTGTCGGGAGGAGCTGCACAGCTTGCTTTTATGGCTGGCAGGGAGGGGAGATGTATAACCCAACTGCAGTGCTTCATGTGTTAGTCCAGGTTGGACCAAAGGTGCTGACCTGGCTTGTCTGGGCTCTCCCATTCTGCCTTTCCTACAAAGAACAGGCAGGTTTTCAGCACAAACCCCTGATGCTCAATAAAGACTTGCTGGTACTGCTGGGAGGACATGGGGACATGGTGGGGACACTGGGATTTCACAGAGCGCATCAGCACAGCTTTGCAAAAGGTGTTGGGTCTGGGTGGAGCACTGAGCTGTGCTGAGGTTTTTGTCCCCTTACTGTCACCTGTGTAGGGAGTGACTAGAGGGATAAAGCCACTGTGAGCCTCTGGAAATCCTACTGCACCATGCATGAGGCTCCTGGGTTTAGGCTTATTTTTGTTAGCAAGCAATGGTGGTGTGGACCTGATCAATGGTTTTGGGTTTTTTCTAGAAATAAGGAGCAGTGTCTTGTGCTGAGTTTTTGGAAGCTGGCCTGGGGTCTCCAGAGGACCTGGCTCTCAAGTGCACTGTTGTACAGTATAATCGAGTTTATTCAGGCAAACTCTATTCTCTGAGAAGCCTGGAGCCCTGTGCACTTGTGTGTGTAAGGGTACTGGTTCCTGCATCTCAGCTGTACTGATGCATCACGTTTCCTCCTGGCTCTGGGTTTTTCTGCCGTTGTCAGGGGAAAAAGCGTGTCACAAAGCATAACCTTCTGCTCCAGCTGCTGAGATCGCCCTTCCTGCCTGCCTGACAGATACCATGGCTTGGCCACTGCCTGCAGTAGGCAGGGGCAGGACTAAGAAAAACCCATTTAGTGGAGATTTTGTGGGTTTGAAGGGACAGGAGGAGGAATTGCAAGCTGCTTTTCCTCTCCTTCCAGCAAATCAGTGTGATATCTCAGTGAGTGAGAGATGGGGGTGTGCTGGGGCTAATGGGAATGGTGTGGATGCTGTTGACTCTCTGGGCTGTGTATTGAGCACTGAGCTGGTGCAGGCATGGAGCATCCCTCCCCTTTTTGTAGGAACACTCATATAGTTCCTCTTCTCTGCACTATTGCTGGTTTTCATTTTATTCCCCCCTAATTTGTTGAGCTCTAATTCCCTTTTCTGTCTGGCTAGAGCTGAGCAGCAGACTGAAAAGCTATGGGAAGAGACTTTGGTTTTGGTGGAGAGATGTACACTTGAGAGATTACACAAACCTCATTTCTTCGGGAAGCCAGGCTAAAAACCCACAATACTTATTTTCTTAGAAAATAAACCGCTCCAATACATCAACTGTCTGCACATAGGCAAGACAATCACTGTTTAGCAAAATAACTATAATTTTTCCTTTTCTGTCCTTCCAAAAGGACTCTTGTAGGCTTGGACCTCAAGCAGCCTGTAAAAAGCAGCTACCAAAAAAAGCTCAGCGTATGCAGATGCTGTTTATTACGTTACTGCTGAGTGCTGTGCTGTCAAAGAGCTCCGAGTTCAGGGAAATCAAGCAATTGGGGTTTTTATTCCAGATGTGTTTAGTGCTAGCTCTGGGGGCTGAGCTGCGTGGGGGTACAGCAGGGTGGTGGTTCCCTGTCCTTGGGGTTTGCACCCGAGTTGCGGTTAGTGTGCAGATACAGCACGAGTGCTCGGTTCTGGTGGGATTTATTTGCACGGGAGCAGTGCCATGCGATGTGGCTGTGCTGCTGACAGCTCTGGTGACTGTCAGGGAGCCTCTTCCCTGCCATGTGCAGACCATGAGCTGCTCAGATTTATCCTTCCAGGAGAAAGGGATGCTCCAGGTCAGGAGAAATCTGTTATTGGGATTCACCAAAGTCTTGTTGCTGATCTTATATGTGAGAATTAATTTAACTTGCCACTGAGCATAGACATAGCTGCACTTCTAGTTTCCAATTAAATACTTGTTGGAGCAAATATTAGGAAGATGATGCAAGATGTCTTAAAGAAAACTTCAACAGTATTTTTTTTTGTTGTTGTTTGAATGAAACTGGGGAAGACAATATCTGACACTTCATTTGAAGCTTGAATTTCTGATTGCTCTCTAAAAAGAAATGGTGGGTTTGTGAGGTTTTGTGTCAATTCTGCATTAATCTAAGACTCAGAACAAAGAGGAACCTTACCTTGGAGGGGAAAATAGTATTGCAGACCTGCCAGGTTCAGAGTAGAGCTGAACTCAGCTCTGCCATCTCCTGGCTGTTGAACTTGACCTACAGCCTTGCTTCAGGGTCTGATGTTGATCAGCAACTTCCTACCCCAGTTGTGCAGGGTTAACCCTGTCCTGTGCCTGATCTGGTGGCAACTGGCTTTGGCCAGCTCTGTCCCCTATGCTGCTGATCCCCAGTCCCTGCCCATGTCCCACAGCCCAGGCAAGAGCCATGCCTGCAGATACCAATGGGAGCAAGACATATGGAGAGTGTCCTGCTAAGCCCACTTTAATAAATTCCTCTTGGATTCTATTCTAGGGGTCAAACCACCAAAATTTAGGTGCTTGAACTCTTGTACATCCAAGAAATATGTTGGATCTCACCCCAGATCAGAGAGATTAAATGGGCTCCCACACACATGCTCCTCTGATTTTATGTGCTTGTAACATTCTAGGTTGCTTTCTGGTCCCTGATGATTTAATTCATTGTATTTTACGTTTGGTTTATAACTTGCAGGCAGTTAATGTTATTGGCAAAAGAGTAAATAAAAAGTAAATGGTGCCTGTGTTCTAAAAATAAAAGCTGTGCAATTCAAAAAAAAAAAACCACCAGGCACCCCAAAATCCAAGTTCCCTGGGTTTGTCCATGCCGAGACTGATGCTTTGCCTGGCCTCCTGCTTCTGAGCTATGTTTTGTACTTATTCTCATTTGCCCAATTTAACCACAGTTACTCATTACCCAGGGGCAGCTGGTTAATGGCAGTGTGAAATCAGACTCTCCCCGCTGTCAGAGGAGGAATGGCTCCAGCTCTTGAGGTGGGATTAGGGTTTGCTATAGTCCTGCCTGGTAGGAAACCTCCTTCCTGGCAGCTTCCACCATTCTGCTCAGCTGAATTCGTAAAAGTTGCTCCTATTATTTATACTGCTGAGCTTGGAGAGTAGTTGCTGTAGAGGCTGCTGAAGAGACCCCAGAGGCTCTGATATCTTAAAAGTTCTGCGGGGGGGAAAGGAGGGGAGGTTGTCTAAGAAAGTGCAAATCTGTCAAGGGATTTGAAAACAAGGCAAATAAAAATAAGTGCTACTCTTGGTAAAGCTGTCTATTAAAATTTCAATTTACCAACTTTAGTCCTTCATTAGAGCTAATGGACAAAACCATCTCAGTCTTTATTTTTGGTTTTTTTTCTCTCATTTGGTGTGTTTGTAGGCTTTTTTTTTAATTAGATACCCCCATTGCAGCACTAAAACCTGAGTGTTCCCTGTGTGGAGTTCCCTTTGTGCTAAGGGTGAGACCATGGCCTGTTGATGTCCGTGGATAAAATGCCATTGATCTCAATAAAGCTGGGATTTTGCCCAAAAGAGCATTCTATATTCTCTGATTTTTGCAAGCACTTGGGTCAAAACAGCCCCATGCAATGCTACAAGCTTGGGGAAGAGTGGCTGGAAAGCTTCCTGGCAGAAAAGGACCTGGGGGTGTTGGCTGACAGCAGCTGAACATGAGCCAGCAGAGTGCACAGGTGGCCAAGAAGGTCAGTGGCATCCTGGCCTGCATCAGGAACAGTATGGCCAGCAGGAGTAGGGCAGTGATTGTGCCCCTGGACTGGGCACTGGTGAGGCTACGCCTTGAGTGCTGGGTTCAGTTTTGGGCCCCTCACTACAAGAAGGACATTGAGGTGCTGGAGTGTGTCCAGAGAAGGGCAACGGAGCTGGGGAAGGGGCTGGAGAACAAATCTTAGGAGGAGCAGCTGAGGGAACTGGGGTTGTTTAGCCTGGAGAAAAGGAGGCTGAGGGGTGACCTTCTCGCTCTCTACAACTGCCTGAAAGAAAGGTGTAGCAAGGTGGGTATGTGGCTTTTCTCCCAGGTAACTAGTGATAGAACAAGAAGCAATGGCTTTAAGTTGCACCAAGGAAGGTTCAGATTGGATATCGGGAAAAATTTCTTCACTGAAAGGGTTCTCAGGCACTGGAAGGGACTGCCCAGGGAGGTGGTTGAGCCACCACCCCTGGAGGTATTTAACAGATGGGTAGATGGGGTGCTTGGAGATATGGCAGAAATGTATGTGTGCAATTGCTCCCAGCCTCTTCTGCTGGTTAGGTTCATGTGCTCCAAGTCACCTCTTCCTTCTTGGAGCCTGATGGGTGGCACAGTGAGAGCAGCTTAGATTCTACTTGGGCAGAGTGAATAGGGCTGTAGTTACATGGTCTGAGTGTTGCTAGATGTTCAGAGATGGGTGGTGACTTCCACTGGGGGAGAGGGGTAAGATGATCTGATCTGGTTTCTGTTTCATCATCCAGCTAGACTTCTGTTCAACCCAAGAAATGTTACTCATATCTACCTTTAGAAACTTATATATCTGAGCAGAAAAAAAATACACATTTCTCCATTGTCTGGGATGGAGCAGATAAGTGATACAGTTATCAAAGCTGGTCCCTGCCTCAGACATGCCCTTCATTTTTATCTTGATTTGAACGCTCAGAGGAGCAGGCTTGGATTGAGGCATGTGGTGTGAGTGTGTCTGCAGGAAATCTGTCAGAACTGGGCTATGAAACAAGAGCTGCATCCTAGCCTAGTGCTTTAACCACAAACTCGTGCTCTCCAATAGACTACTTTTTTTTTCCTTGTGTCCAAAACCCATTCAAGTGTCTGGAGCAGCTGAACATCTGGTATTAACTGCTCATCCCAGCACTGGGTTTTGGAAAAAGGGTTGAAACCACTGGACTAGTCATACACCAAACAGATTAGTTTATCCTTCTAACTGACCATTTCATTCCAGTTTCTTTGGTTTTTCTCACTTTTTTGCTATCTGTCCCCTTCCAGGACCAGCCAAACAAAGTTTTCAAACTGGAGCTTTCTGTGCTAGACAGATATCAGAGGAGCATCAGTGTCCACTGGAGGGACGGTCATCACAGAGATAAGGTAAGGTTTTGTCTCTTGTCTTTGCTGTTTTCTTTGTACTGCATTAAAAAAAAATAGCTCTGGCTGAGAGCAACCATTGGTTCAACCCAGCATCCTCTGACCGATACTGATCAGTAACAAAAAACTGTGTAGGAGACATCAGGTCCAGGGGTTCTTCCTCTCCAGCTCTATGCTGCAGGGTATGGGCAGGAGCTGCTGCTCTCCTCTATGTTGAGCTGACCACATCAGCCTGCTGTGGTCCAGAAGCGGTGTGAGTTACTGCGGGTGTATGTCTGACCTAGCACCTCCAGCCTCCAAGAACATGTGCTTCTCACCCCTTCTGCTGCAAAGGTTGATGTCCATGGGAGTTTGCAGAAGGTGTGATTTGCAGATGGGAGTGGTGCTGGTGTTTTTCACCCTTGATCAGAGTGGAAAGCCAAGATATTCTTGTTTGGTGGCACAAGAAGTTCAGGATTACGTATATTATAGGAAAGTTGCACTGTTTTCTAAACAAACTATTTTAGAGTATTTGAGCCTGAAACATTTGGACTCAAGTGACAGTTCTGAGTGAAATATTTAATTTTAAAATATCTTCTCATAAAATAAAGAAAAATATTTTTGAAGTCAGGTTTTTCCCGCAGAGATGTTGATTTTGATGGAACTGCCTATTCTGATGAAAAAGCTTTTCAGCAGTTTTTCACCAACAGGACTATTAGGAAATACCACTCTGCATTTCCTTCACTCTTTCAGCTTTAAATCTCACTAAATTCAAACATCTTAGGTGACACTGCATATGCATTGTGTTTTAGTGAGCTGCAAGGGTGTGTTGCATTGAATTGTAGTTTAACATGATATATCGTGGCTTGAAGCATGGCTGGTGTCTGTTATAGAAATGTGCTTCCATGTTGTAGTGAATATTATTGTGAGGGTGCACAAGGGTGACAGGGATCAAATAGGAATTAAAACTTCTCCTTTTTAATATATTTTGCTTTGAAATAGGTGTCATCCTGTCTTCAGTGTCTCAGATTTATAGATATCTCTATTTGTGGGCTTCAAACAAGGTGGGAAAACAGCTCTGCTAAACTCAGCCTTGGGTTTTCTGTGGACTTCTATGAGAACTGGATTTCACCCTCCTTGTGAAACCGTGCAAGCAGGTCTTCCTGGGCATAGCTTTAAGGTGGGAGTTTCATTGCTGCTTTATGTTCAGCTTTATTAAATTTGAGACTTGAATGCATCCCATCTGCACCTCTCCAAGCCCAATTTCTTGGTGTCTTCTGCCTGGTGCTTCTGGCTAAGTTTTGCCAGCAAACAGCAAGCATAGGGGAAATGTGGTTGTGTGAGGGTTTCAGTTATATATATTATCAAGTTATATATAAATATTATATTAACTCCTTGCTATGTGGCTGGTGCTGTTGTGAGGGTTTTGGTTTTTATGACAACAGGACATTCTTTGAGATAGTCTGGGTGTTTTTGTGCAGTAACTGTTGCAGCATTGAGCTGTGTGCAACTCAACTAGATGCTTGTCAGAAGGAGCAGTTTTTCCAGTGGGGTAATGGGGTGGTATCTTCCTATCACTGTTTAACAGCTGGGGACCAGTATGTTGATGTGATTCCTGCAGCCTTTTTATCACATCCCAGCCCTGCCCAGTGACGCTGGGGTTTCAAGCTCAAAGCTAACAGCTAACAGCTAACAGAGGTATTGCCCTACGTGTGATTCCCTTCTCAAAACAAGGACAAATCTTAATACCAATAGACTGGAAGATCTCAGAAAGACATCAGTAAAAATAAGGTCTCCCAACATTATTTTCACAGTGCAGATGCTTAAGCCTCTGGGAGGCAGAGGATGGCAATTTTTTATTTAGAACTGAATTAAAACCATAGATCTGGGCAGAAAGTGTAACTGAGAGAATGAAGAGTGGTTTGAGAAGCAAGATTCACCGGTGCCTCTCCTGGAAAACAGTTTTTATTTAACTTGAAAAACATGCCAATAACAGAAAGCATAACTCATCTTGTGAAAGTTATGGTTGGCTGTAAAAGAGAATACAGAAAATTTTCCTACTCAAGCTGAAATGTTTTTCTTTTGATTCTTTCGTATTCTCTCTGCAGCATTATAAACTCTAATTCATGTCTTGGCCTGGGCTGCAAGATCTAGCTGTGCTTAGCAGAACGGGGTCCACTTTCAAAATTTTCGAGATTTGAAGTCACACACCTTCCATAGTATTAAAAAACACCATATGTCAATTGGGTTTTCTTGCATTTGAGACCTACGGCTTAAGGGAAAGGCAAAGAGGAAGATTGGAAGGTAAATAGCTAACTAAATGAGTTTTAACTGCTGCATGCTGTTTTAAATATCTTTTTTAAAAAACTAATGTTGTAAACTGAGGTGGTTTCCAAGTTCAGGGGATTGCAGATGTAATTTATTTTCTTTCCAGGTAGTTCTCTTAGACCATATAGTTCCGGCTGTGATTTAACGTCGAGAGGTTAAATGGAACCGTATGCAATTAACCATTGGGCAATATAATGATGTGGCTTTCAAAGCAGGTGGAGTGTCCCCCAATTTTTTGTTAGGAAACTACTTCCTGTGAAGGTCCTTTATGTTTTTAGAGCTACGTAACCCATCAGCCTTGTTTCCCTTTGGACCCCCACCATCTGAAAAAGATGTCCCTGCAGATACTAGGCTTTCCTTGTGGTGTAGGGTTTACTGTCACCAGGGCTGGGGGGACCTGGGGGTGGGGAATCTGGGTGTGTTCATGGAGCTGGATGAGGTGCTGCTGCCTTGCCTGCCCACTCCATCCTGGGTGCCACCCTGCCATCTCTGGGTGGGACTTTGCACTTTGTTGGACATGTCATCATCTTGGGCATTTATTGCATTCTGGAATAGTGTGAAACAAATGTTTTGGAAACTTCCAAGGAAGAGAATGAAAATAAACCCTAATTATGTTTTCATTCTGATGTCTTGAAACCCACAGCATCATCTTAAATTTTTGCCTGCTTCAAGCCATTACGTATCAGGAGATTACTTCCACTGGAGCATCCACTCCCTGTTGTGAGACACTAATTCCCTGAAAATTACTGAAAACAGGCTCTGACCCACACTTTCCAGTTCATCTCACTTATCCAGTAAGTACGTTACATATTGTGTATGGAGTATAACTCCACTGCCCTGGACAAATAAACACAGAGCATTAATTGTGGCTCGTTCTCTAGGCAGATGGTAGTCGCATGTTATTACCACTCTTGCAAAGTCAAAAGCTTGGATATTTACTGTACACGTTAACAGGACTTATTCCACAGACTCATAATAAATCTTTATAACCACATGCAGCTGAGTTATAAATATCTGCAAAGAGCAAGGGAAAAAAAAAAGCAACCAGCATACAGAAAGATGTCTTCAAGGTTTAGGGGTTTGATTTTTTTAAAGCATTTGATAGTATTTTTGAGGTGGTATCCCTTTTTTAGTGGGAATGTTATATTTCAGAAAGTGACGGGAATTACCTTGGCAATCTAGCAAACTGGGAATATTGACAGACAGCCTGAAGAAACAACAAAACCCAATCTGTAAGGCTTCAAAACAAAAACTCCTTTAATTCTAGTTATGTGAGGAAACCTCTCTAACACTTTTAACCTGAAAACCACAAAAGCCATAAGTTTAAAACCTTGGTGAAGAACAAGTTTGACATCCCCAGAGCTCTGTCCTTCCCCAGTCTGGGTTTTCCTGCATCCAGCAACAGGTTGCTGCCCTTGCCCCAGCTTCACTGCTGCAGGAGGGTCTGCTTGAGCCTTTAAATGCTTTGCTTATAGACAGGAGGAGAGGAATCAGCAAAACCTTGGGGATGTCTAAACACTTGAAAAAAAATAGAATAAAATAAGGAAATATTGATTTTCATTTTTTTCTTTTAAGGTGTTTGCTTTTGAGCTTCCTTTTTGTGTGTTGGATGACTGAGTGTGCTGTATCGGCAGTTGCATCAGGGCTGGCAGGGCAGGAGCAGAAACACAGCAACACCCACCCACCTCTCCATGCAGAGGAAAAGTAGAGCTAAGCATTTGAGAAAGCACAAACATGATGCTCTTCATCTTGCAGGAGTGTTCCATCCAGGAGAGATATCTGACTGTAAGGTTTTGTAGAATCCTGCCTGGACCTGGATACTTTGGTAGTATAAAACTGACATAGGTCTGATTATTTTAATTTTTTCCTAGTTAAAAATATGGTCTGTTTGCTTTTGGGAGATAGGCTGTCCTTGCCGACACTCTTCTGGATGGGCTGCATCTCTGCTGCTGGATGGTTGTTTTTCCAGTGACAGCTCATAGTTAATAGTAACGAAATGAATGCAACAAAGAGCTTTCCTATGAGAAAAAAGAAACGGCACAGGCGAATGTTAGACAGGCTAGACAGCTATTCATCTGATGTTCATAATTCATAAAATATAGATCGTTTACAAAGTAAATGATTTATCATAGAAAAATAAAGCATGGTTTCCTATAGGCTCCTCTTCAGAAACCTTGCATTTATTTATCTTCACAGCACGGCTCTTTGGAAAATGTATTTCTCATGAAATATTAAACATGCTTTCTATTTTTGAAGAACTGTCAACATTTTGGGGAAACAGAAATAGAATTAACTAAGAAGAAATGTGGAAAACTGTGAACAAGGAGAAAAGCTGCAGGTTTTTTTTTTTCCGTTGTTTAGCAGGGGCAAATTTTGTAAATGTTCTTTTTTATTTTTGCAGTGGTGCTCCCTGATCAGCCACAATTTATAAGATTGAAATATGTTTGTGCTTGATAGCTTTCTCAAGGTCTGATATTAGTACCTTATGCTGGAATACTATCGTACCAAATTCCCCGTTTTTAGTCCCGATACAGCTGGTGGGTCTGCGGGGCAGTTGGGAATGTGTTGTGGGAGGATTTATGGCACGCGCTGCCTGCCAGTATTCAGCTGAGAGTAGCTCTTATTTTAAATGATGGCTGGATATATTTTATCTAAAGTATTGCAATAATAGCAGTACAACAGTGCATGATATTTTTCATTTCACAACGGAGGTAATCAGAACTTTTAAAAGGCAGAAGAAAGTTTTATTTTGATGAGTTGGATATTCATTTCCAGGTGAACAAAATGCTCTTTTACAAGGGCATTTTTAGCCAAACTGCAGTGATTTAATTGCTGAGAGAAGCAGCACCGCGAGTAGAATACAATCTAATTTGGACAAACAGCTATATGGTTTATTCATATTTTTTCCCCAAAGATATTTCCCCATACATACTGAGTTTGTATTTACACAGTATTACATACCTAATTGACAAGCTGTAAGGAGCTCAGGAGTGTGAAATAAATACCACACACTATTAACAGTTGCCTTCGTGTCTGATCAGAAATGTCCTTTCTGGGCTGTTTGGATAAACCCCTCTGACCAAAGCTTAATAGCTTCCTATCCTTAATAAATGTTTATTATTTTTATAATTTTTAAATAACTTTTTATGTTTATAACATCTGGAAATGGCACTTCTATTAAATAAGGCAGTCGTCTTCCTTCTGGAGTGTGGGGTCTCTGCCTCAACAAGACATGAGCAAGGCTGGTGGAGGCAGGAATTTCTTCCCGTTTAAGCCGTTTTATTCAGTGTATAAATATTGTGGATTTAAATAGTAGAGTTTGGATTTTTTTTTTTTTTTTTTATCTTGCAGATACATTAAAACAGTATCTGATTGCCAAAAACCCCTGGAAATGTATGGGAGGCTGCATTTGTCTGAATGCGCTTTGCATCAAGCAACACAATGCCAGGCTGGTAAATCAGAGTTGTAGGACTTCCAGCATAGCCATTATCTCCTCTTATACCTTGTTATATTAAATGATGCTAATTGCTATCAGTGTACCTCTGTTCTGCCAGCTGCAGGCTTTCAATGGCAACTGGTTTCAGGTTTTTTAAAGACCTTTCACATCTGATTGAATTCAGAATTGCTCAGGGCAATATTTTCCCAAGCACCTACCTGTGGGTCAGTGTGCCTGCTTGCTGCTGTAGTATTTCTCATGAGCATTGTAATACTATTCTTCTGAATCCCCAGATCTTGGAGTCATGTTATTTGAGATTTTCTCCTTTCACTTTAAAGTAATTTTCTAGTCATTTTGGTTAATAGAAACACAAAAAGCAGGGAGGTCGGAGAGGCTGAGGCTCTTCTATTTGAAGTTGAACTGAACCCTTTTGGGGGATGATGGATGTGCTGCTGTGGGTGGGAAGAGTAATGCAACTGTGACACTTTACCTGCTTGTCTGAATACAGGGAAAGGAGGGAGTTGGAAGCAGGTGTACCAGCACCATGGGTGATGTGAATGTGTGGTAAATCTGCACTGGGACAGGAGAGTGAATTTTTCCCTGAAGGAAGGCTTGTCCTGTGTAGCCTTCAAGCCTGGTGTCATTACTTTGTATTGGGACTAGAATATTTCTAGTAAGCAAGGGAGTGCAGGCTGTCTAATGTCAAGTATTTATTAAGTGCTGGTATTAGAAGCCTGGGTGCCTCTGTCCATTCAGAAATGAAGATGGGGTCTGAAATTTGGCAATGGGCTTCCAGATGAAGCTGACAAAATAAGTCTGTGGTTTCCCAGTGAATATGACTTGCCAAATACCAGTGCACTCATTGATCTGGGGATCCCTTATGTACTGTGTGTTATTCTCCAGGATACAATCCAAAAGACCAATGTCCCATTACACTGTAATCACTACTGCCAGTTTATTCCCAGCAGTAACTCTGAGTACATTTGGTTTCTAAGAGTGATTAAAGCAGCAGAGACTTTTTTTTTTTACTCTAAGATTAATGTTGTTATATGCTGAAGAAGAGGAGGGACTCCTAACCCACTTTAGGAGGGACTATTACTGATATTTTTCCTATAGTAATCTTGCATCTGGCTTTGCACATCTTAAAATCTTCAGGAAGAGGAAGGGGAAAGACTGAAAAGAAAATGAAATCTGAAAAGCAGCTTTCCCTCTAAATTGCAAAGATGACGGTCTGTTCCCGGGGCCTTGGTTGTGCAATTTCCTCAGTGGAACATGAATTTTTGCCCAGGTCCTCTGTGTGCTGGTCAGCTGCCTGATGGGTTTATCTGTACTGCTTGTCCGAGATTTCTTGGTTAATAAAGTTTGGTCCACGGGGCAAAGCTTCCCTTAAAGTTGCTGGGACTCTTCTGGGATCCTGCCCCATACATCTCCTTGGGGCTGCTGCAGCTGCTGGGCATGATGTGAAGCCCTTTCGGAGCTGTTGCACCTTATTGCTGGTGCACTTAAGTAAACTGGCTCTAATTTCAGTTTATTTAAAAACTCCAGGCTGTAAACCAAAGCAGTTAGTTTAATCTACTGACAGATGTGAATCAACACCCTGGAAGGCTGGGCTCTGTGCTGGGGCAGCTGAGGTACCAGCTCCCTGCTTCCACCTCTGCTTCCAGGACGTCACCTCTGCCCACTGCTATGATGGAGCCACCACCTGCTGTGTCTTAGTGGGCACTGGGCTGCCAAAAGATGCCCTGCTGCCAAATCCTCCTCACAGGCAAGGCAACCTGCCCAGGGGAGTGAGAAGGGCTGATGAGCCTTTAGCTGCCCCAGTTCATTAGAGCTGAATCCTATTGCTCCCATGACGTGGCTGCTCCAACCCTGAATTTTCCATTATGGAACAGGTGGAGTGCTCTGATTTTTTTAAAAAAATCATTTATTTCCTGGATACTGAGGTCTGAGCTGATGCTTTAGAGAGAAGCTGACTTCTGTAGGAGCAACCTTAAGTCAAACTAATATGCCAGAAGATCCAGTATTGAATGCACCCCATGGCCCTCCAACATGTGGGTGACTTGCTTAGTCTGTTATTTACAGACATTGCCACGTCTTCCTACATAAATTGATTTGGAATATAAAAAGCAGAGTCGTATGTTTACTCTTAAAAAGCTTCTTGTGTACTTTGTTCAAAGGGATTTGCTAGGTGAGCTTAGATGTGCATTTTGTGCACCTCGTGGTCTTTAACTGGTTAAAAAATTTAAATGTTATGTTATTAGTAGTAATAACAAAAAGTATTCCCCCTCTTCTACCAGCAAGCATTCAATCTGGAAGGTTTCAAGTGTGTGCATGTTTCAACCATCCTTATTTGTCAGGCAAAGGCATGAGGCATGTTTTGCAGTTGAGCTATGCCTGGAAAATGACGCTGCTTGACACCCATTAACACATGTAAAGTGGAGGAGATGATGACACATTTATCTGTGTAAATTTGGGTGTTTCATATGTCTGTAGAGATAAGCATCAAATGGCTAAATCTCAAGTCCTTCAGATAAAGGCAAGGGGAGGGTGGTGGTGTCTTGGCTGTATCTATGGCTTCGTCTTCATGCCTGGACCACCACCATGAGGCAAGGTTTCAGCAGTGTCCCTCTTCAGCTCCCTGCTGTGGCAAGCAGAAAGGGAGCCATGCTTTATGCAATCTGGAAGGCTGTGCTAATGAAGATCTCTCCGGGCATATGGATCCCATTTGTAAGCAGCGGTGAGAATATCCAGGTCAGCCTGTATATGCTGGGGTGTCTGTCCGTCCATCTGTTTTCACACGACTGGCAGATGATGGAACCCTCCAGACCCAAAGGATCGTAAATCTCTGCGATGAGCGTAGCCGCTTTTCCCATCCATCATAAAACAATGAATTAAATTCATGCCTGTCAAAATACGCGGCTGCGAGCTTGCCTTCTCCTGCGGCCGGAGGAATACAAAGCCCCATCTCATTGCTGTAATTTATGGCCTCCTGGGGAGATTTGGGTGATTAGGGCTTGGCCCACCAACACGCAGAAAAACAGTAGGAACTCCAATAACTCCAAATGGAAATCTTGGGTCAAATTTATCAAACAAATCAGAGAAATCTATTTCTGTTTGGAGAAGGAGGAGATATATTACATGTTTAGTAGACGAGTACAGCTCTGGAACATTTGGCTATTCGGTATTTGTGAGTTTTGGAATTTCTAGCTTAAATAGTATCACCAGAGGACATGTGATGTATTAGACATGAGCACATTTTTAGCCAAATAAAATATACAACTGCAAGCAAAGAGGTTTTTCAGTGTTAACAACAACATATTTGTGCAAATGATGTAACCAAAAATTTTCTAGGTAGGACTTAAAAAAGCAGAGTTTTTTAGTACTGGAAAAATACATGGGGTGGAAAAAAAAGATAAAATATGGTAGAAGTGGATGACAACAAAGCCACAGCTGGGAGGAGGAATAGGTGATAAGGTGCTGTTATTTCACTTAGAGATTTATACTGCCAGTTAATATTTGATATTTGGATAGGCTCTTTTTCTCAGATCAATCCTTTCTTTTGCCTGAGTGATACTATTAATTCAAAACACAAACCAGCCATCCCATTTCCTACCAAAAATTCTGTTTGCTGTTAGAGATGTGCTGAAAAACAAACGCAGATAAGTGAGGGTGTGTGATGAAAGGCACACGTGCTCCCACTCGGCTGGGGTGTCTTGGCACCCACCCCAGTGCTGGGGCTCCTTTGCAACTGCCCAGGGATGTTCCCAGCATGTTGAAGCCCCCTTTCCCCTCGGATGGGCAGGGCAGTGATGCTCGCAGATGATAAGCTCATGAGATAGCTGCTGTGTTGCAACCCTGCTTCTCTGCCAGAAGGGATGTTATTGATACGAGTTGTAACAGCGATGCACATGTGTGCTGGAAGGGGGAAAATCTGCTCATTCCTACCGTAGCAGGAACAAATTATGGGGGAAACTGTGGGGAGGGGGAGCCTGGGACAGTGCCTGGGCATGATGTGTGCTTCAGGGACCTGGGATACGTGGTGGGACATCCCATGTTCATGCATGTGCATGTGTGTATTTGCCTGGAGGAATTACTTAACTGGTGGTGGCAATTTATTATTGCCTGCCAGGAGGTGTGCAAGAACCAAGTGAGGTTTTATTGAGGATTTGGTATTCAAACAGACTGTTTGTATCAGGGAAAAAAAAATCAAAAGGGCTCTGGAAAGATGTAAGTTTGGAGATTTATTGCTCTCTGTTGTCCTGTACTGGTCTCTCTATCTGATCCATAATCTGTTAAAAATGCCCCACTGGGTTTTCTCTTTGGGGTCGATGGGCTTTAGACAGGCTCTGTCGCTTTGGTGCGACTCCAGCATCCCCATCAATGGATTCACTGGGATAGCCCTGCAGTAACAGGGGACAAGGCTTGTCCAGCATCTGTGCGTATTGCAGGCACATTAAAGTAACACTTGAGGACTCCGGGAGCAGTGGGACTCTCTATCCTAATTGCCCTCCATTAGCCTCTGTAGGAGAAGTAACCTGTGTAATCTAAAGGCACTGGTTTATTGGTTCGCACTTCATCAAATAAGTTTCTGTTAGTTTTATTGCAGCCTTGGTTTTTCTGTTTCATGGGGGGCGAAAAGGTAGTTCGTTACACGACAGCCTCCATTACCTGTTCAAACTGCACACGGGCTCTGTGCTGCAGCCTGCTCAGCTGCTTGTAAGTGTCTGCTAAATAAGAACACATGGTTGGAGGGGGGAAGACTGTTTTTACCATTTCTGTAAGGCTTTTTTAATTTATTTTTTCTCCAAAGGCAGGGGTTTTACAAGCTACTGTATTTGCACCTCGGCAAAACCACAATAGGGGACCCAGGCAGGACCCTGGGACTTAAGAAACAGCGGGGAGGGGAAAAATGCTGGATGCATCATGCGATGCTGCCCTAATGCCGATGGGAACGCAGGGTAGTACTGTGAATAGCACAGAGGATATGCCGGCTGCTACTGAGTTGTCAAGGCTCAGCCCTTGGGAATATAGACTACTTATTTATATGTTATTTTTGCAAGGCAGGAAATGTATTTTTCACTGTGGAACTAATATTTGAATATTAAAAAATTATTCTTGTACCAAATTGGGATAAAAAGTTGATTACAAAATAGCTCGCACACCCAAAAGTTTCGGAAAGTAATGGTTCTGGCTCACTTAAACTGCTCTCTTTTCATCAGTTTAAAATGTCTCCCTTTGCCGACCCCACATTATCATTTTTAGCATATGTAATTGCCTTACATCTAAAAAGGAAGTTCCTTTGAAAACCAAATGATGTTTTTGGAAAGTAACAAATGAGATCAACATTTTTATTTTCAGAAGTTGTTTGCAACAGGGTGAGAAAAGTGTTGAAATGAACCCTTTATCCTGAAAAAATATGGGTTTTAACAAATGGTGGATTCCTTTTGAAATCATGTCTTGTTCTTTGACTTTCCTCATTCAAAAAATTGTGATAAAAACTATTAGGAAAGGAAGAGAAAAATCACACTGAAGAGGTGTAGATAACCCAGGAAGCAGCAATCAGCTCTTGGCTGAGATGCTCTAGGTATACACCTGTCCTCTGGTTCATAAAACTTGTCCCAAATTAGATACTGAACCGATCTGTGAAGCATAAGAGAGTTGAGGCTGAGGTGATGCTGAGCAGATGCCACCAGCTTTTTTCAGGGCCTTTATATACTCCAGAAAAGCCTTCTTGGCCCCACCCCACTGAGCCCCTGGGTACTGTTTCCCAGTGGGTGTGTGTTCTGTCATGGGGCTTCTGGCTTAGTGGGGAGTCGTTGTTCTGCGCAGCTTGACAACTTGATAAAGTCGTCACAAAACAGCTTCATAACCATGGTTTCTGTACGTGCATGCTCCCACTTTGTTCTCTCCTTCCCATCAGGAGAGGAGAGCAGCTGTGGGATTTTTTTTAATTGTTTGGGTTTTTTTTCTTTGTAATGAGATGAAGTTTCGCAAGCAAACAGGAGTCATAAAATCCAGTCCTGTGTAGTCTGGGTTATCTGGGAAGAAGTATTTGCCTAGAGAGTGCTCACAGTGCCACTGAGAAAGTGTATTGAGAAGTGATCGGGAGAGAGATTGCTGCAGAAGACCAAAGCAATTAATTTATATGGCAAAAGGAATTATTATAATCACTCCCTCAGTAGTGAGGAGAGGGAGGAATTGATGGAGAGCCACGGTCCTGATGAAACAGAAACTATTAATACAGAAAATAATGACGAGTGTCATCAGGAAAGCAAACATACCTCTGCATGGCTTGAATTCCTACTTTGTCACTCTCATTTTTACCCATGAGCCAGTGTATCTCGCAGGTCTGTGGTGCACGGGAGCACCTGGCAGCTAACCTGTGAAGTACGTTATACAAGGCATCGGTTATTTACGACAGCCATCTCTGAAAACGAAGGTAAGGGTCCCACGCCTGGCGGTAATTTCAGTATTTCAGAAATAGTTTAAGTGTATGGTAGCCACGTGGAATCAAAGCTGACACAAATCATTTCCAGCTGCCCAGAGCAGCCACCTGCTCCAACACCTCTGGTGAAGGTGTCCTGCTTCAAGGTTTGGGTGAAATCGCATTCATTTTGATCAAACTCTGAATTTGGTGTGCTTTGAGTATCTCCCCTCATATCTTTTTTTCAACTAAAGTTCAAGTTGGTGGGAACTGTGGAAGGCAAAGTTTTGGGGCTGTGCAAAATGCAGCATATTCCCTATTTCCATAGAGGAGCTTGGTGTAAACATCTCTTATCCTTCACAATAGCCCATGTGAGGGAACCAAAAATCCCCCTTTAAATAGGTGCAGATTTCTTTGTGACCTTTAAATTAATCCTTTAAGGATTCAGTGAAGGAACCAAATAAGGAAAAAGAAGTTCACAGCCTTTGAATATGTTGAGGCAAGTTTTTAGCTGCATATTGACACAGATCTATAAGAGGCAGTGCTCAGCAAACCACCCTAGAGAGGGAAAAACACATTTTGAAAATCTTTATCCTGGATGACAGCTTATGGTATATTAATGATTTTGCTTTGCACTTGCTTTGCATATACACGACGAAAAATAAGCAAATATTTGCTTGTTTCATGGGTATCTGGAGCTTCCAGGTCCTCCTGAGGGGTACAAAAGCTCTAGGAGAAACTGCAAGACCCAGTGGCAAAACCTCAGCAATTGGTCATGAACAGACCATATAGCCAGTGACACACTGGTGAACCTCTTATCCAACAGATCTCAGGGCATATTTGCACTCATGTTTTAGATTATTTTGTCCTTTTTCTGGTAATAATGTGGTTTTAGTATTGCTTGTGCTACCACAAAACTTGCTAATTGTTCTGTAGGCTAACAAAGCCATGGGTGTAAATGGGTTTCTGAGCCTGCCTCCCATGGGATTTTCAGATCCTCAGCTGGGAAAAAGAAAAGGCTTTGCATGGCTGCCCTTCATGCTTTTCCTATGAATTCAAATAAATGTATTTAAGGTCCTCCTTGCCAAGGGATGCAATGTGTGCCCATGCCTCCTGGACTTTCGCTGTCCACGTAGACAATGTATATGTTTTAGAGTATTGAGGATGCTTTACATTCAGGGTAAAGCTCTCTGGAGTTAAGAGAGAGAAAAACAAGGGAGCAAGGTTCCCAGAGTTCATTCCGACAGTTATTTTTAAAAATAACTCTTTATATTTACCTTTCTTACATTAAACCACAGCAGAAAACACTTGTAATTCAATGTAAGACACTTACACTGTTCAGCTTCAGTCATGCAGCTCAGGCATACAAACGAGCTCCAGGTTTTATATGCAGTTCATTCTTCATATTGCCTTTCTTGGCTTGTTTATGCTAGCTTAGCCTCCATCAAAATGATGTCTTAATTAAATCTGAAAAATGGACATTTGACTTTATTTTAAGTGATGATTTCATTCTGTCATGGGTATAAATTTAAGTTATACATAACAGACATGTACTCTGCACAGCTCATTCCTGGATTATATATATTATTTAAATGATAACATTTTTTCCCCCTCCATATTTTTCAACTATTTGTTTTAAAAAAAAAACAAACCCAAAAAACCCAAGCCAACCACTGCGCTTTCAGCTCATATTGAGATGAAAATCTGTACAAGATTTCTAGCCCTATATCTGAACGAAGGATTTGTAATGTATAGTGTAAATCAGTGTTTCTTTTGGAGGGTAAATCCTAGGAATAACAGTACATGTTCAAGCTGTGTCTGCTCATGAACCTTGAGTTATCTTGTGTGCAGAGCATCGGCATCAAGGTGTCAGGTCTCATAGGTAACAGGGAGCCCAAGCCACAGTATGGGGTAGAGCCACCCATTTGGCTATTGGTCACTGTTACAGCCTCTCAGCCAAAAGGCTAATCCTGATATTAAGTTTTCTTTAGTGTCCAGCAATGAAGGAGATGTTCAGGGACCTTGATGGGTGGCTTGTGGGAGGAGGCACAGCATTGCTTTCAGTTCCCAAGCACCCTTATTAAGGGCTACCTTTTAGCCCTGGATTTCATTTAAAGATCATGTCACTTCAAAACAAGCACCTGGCTAAAGGCTTTGCTTTACTGTTTGCAGAATTTGCGCATTTATAGGAAAATAAATGACCCAGCTACAAAGTGCCTTCTCTTTTCCCTTGCAACTCTCCAAGTCTTGTTTGTGGACATTCTGGATTTTACATTTCCAGCAACTGTGTCTGCCTGCCTCTTGAATGATCCCTCCTCCATCAAATAGAGAACAGAGGCCTTTAAAATGTGGAAAATTAAGAAAATGCAGAACACATCATTAAATCATATACTCAGGAAGCTGTGGCAATCTTTCCTTCCACTCACAGAAGGTCCACTATAACTGAAATCTATATTTTAATGATTTCCAGTTTGGATCCCCCCAATGTGCAATAGAGAACCTCCACTGTTTGCTGTAGAATAAAAGGGAAAATTGGGTGGTAAAAAGAAGAATGCTGCAGCTAATGCAGAACAGTTGCATGTTTATATTCCACATTGCCCTGAGCAAAACTCTTCCTTTTATTTTGGAGAAAAAGCAATTGCTTTCCTCCCTGGGTACAGCGGCTGTGCTCACGTTATATTTACTCATCGGCTCTGACAGGTTTACCCGGAGCAGCTCTTTGAAGAGGCTGCTCTCCCAGCGTTCACTGGCCTTGTAACTCTTTTACATTGCAGAGCAAAAAGCACATAACTCTGCTCTGGCCTTTCAAGTTGCTAGGCAGGCAGGGGAGACTGCTGACATATTTTATTTTTTGCATAGCTTTTCCAATTACAAAGGGCTGGAATAAGCTTGAACCTGATTTTGCTGCGGTCTGTTGCAGTGTGCAGCATCACTTAAATCGGGCCAGCCCCAGAGCAAAACCACTGTCCTGCAGGCGCAGCCCTGGCTTATGGCAAGTTAAATATTGGCACATCCTACACTGTGTGTTCAGGTTGAGATGTGGCCTGCTGCTTCAATGTATTTACTAGTTAAGTACAGCAGGTCTGTGTTATGGGTTTATTTCATAGAATCATAAATGATTTGGGTTGGAAAGGATCTTAAAGCTCATCTAGTTCCAACCCCCTGCCATCAGCAGGGACACCTTCCACTAGACCAGGTTGCTCAAAGCCTCAACCAGCCTGGCCTTAAACACTTCCAGGGAGGGGGCATCCACAGCTTCTCTGGGCAACCTGTGCCAGTGTCTGACCACCCTCACAGTGAAGAATTTCTTCCTGATATCCAATCTCAATCTACCCTCTCACAGTTTAAAGCCGTTACTCCTTGTTCTGTCACTCCCTGCCTTTGTAAAAAGTCCCTCCCCAGGTTCTTGTAGGACCCTTCAGGTACTGGAAGGGCGCTATAAGATCTCCCCAAAGCCTTCTCTTCTCCAGGCTGAACAGCCCCAACTCTCTCAATTTCTGTCAATACCCTTTTTTTTGGCTGGCTAACAGGCTATTTGATTTTCTTCTGAAAGTGTTGAATGTCCCCAAAGTTTTTTCTTAAAAAATTAAAAGCATAGAAAGTCATATTTTTTCTGTTTTCAGACAAAAAAAAAAAAGTATTAGTTACATAGTTATGTATCTATGTATGTATTCATATAGACACACACACATTTCTAGCTCCCTTTTCCCAAACATATGAGCTTACAAATGTTTATTTCTTACTAACTGGAAAATATCTGATATATAGGCATTGCATCTATCAAAGAATGGGTGTCACATTGCCATGCGCCACTAGTTGAGGAAAGGCTGTCAGAAAGAAAAGAATGTAAATTGGAAAACTGAATATTAAATACTCTTTTACTAAGTTTTAACAGTAAGATGTATTTAATACAAAGAGTGAAAATGAAATTGTGGTCATAGGAGCATGGTTTATTCTATTTTTCTCATAATTTCAGTGCAAACTGATATTGATTTGGTGAAGTGGCATTTCTGAGATTTAAGATTTAGCCATGCTAAGAGTGGAAATAAGGCTTGGGGGCTTGTAGCCTGGGGAATATGCTGTGCATGCATCCCCAAGGGGAAGGCCCTTCCCTCTCCTTGTCTCTCTGCCACTGGCTGGATGCTGGCAGGGGCCAGAGCTCTCTTGCTGAGGGCTTTTGTCATCTGCCATGCTATGCAGGAGGTGGGCTGCCCTGGCTTTGCTCTTTCCTGGGATAAACTCATGTAAATTTAACTTGGCCAGTTGTGTCAGCAGGGGCATGTTTTTGTAACTCCCAGGTTATTGGGAATATAGTTGCAGTTATTCTCTGCTGGTTTGGTGCTAGCAGGGAAAGGATGCGGAGAGCAGTGGGGTTCCAGTGGTGCTACCCATGGGGATCAGTGCTGTATCTCAGTGTCTTTGAGGCAAATCTTTCCATTTGGGAAAGTAGTGTTAGACTTGTGGCTTCCTCCATGCTTTGTGCTCTTCCAGTATCAAGGACGTAGTCTCAGTTTCCAGCCAGCTCCACAGAAACAAAATATGAAAAAAACCCCCTAAACCAATCACTTTCTATTTTTGGTGGCTGTTGTGTCTAAGTTCATCTCATATAACTATACTGTGTAATGCGTTTCCAAAGCTTTTGTGGGCATGCACACATCAAATCGCTCCCAGGAACATGCAATTAGCTATCCTCTCCACTACTTCACTTACTGGAAACCACCATAATTTAGCCTCGTCTCCCTGAACCTGTTTGTTTCCAGCCTTTGGTTTGGGATGGAATTGCTCACTTTCCTACAACTGCGTCATCCTTATGCTTAACCCCTTGGGATTATTCCCTGCGTGAAGGGGGTGGAAATGCTGCTGCTGCTCTTGCAGGCTGCGTGGGCACATTCCTGCCCTATTTCCGCAGCTCTGAGCTGGGCTTAAGTGTACGGCTTTGTAGGGAAGATGGTCTCAGGCTTTTTCCTGCTAAGTGGTCTCTTGTGCAAAATACGAGACTGCGTTGCTGCCCTCCAACACGGATTCAAGGGGAGGGATCCCACATTCCACCCCAGGGGGGTTATTCCCAGATTTATTCTTTGTGTTGTGGTAATGCCTAGAAGCCTCTGTCATGGCACATTGGGCTTTGTTTTTCATTCCAGGCAGCTTGGTGAGGGTGAGCATGCTCTGCTGAAAAAATGAGAGTGGAGGGAAAAAAAAAAAAAGCCAAACAACTCAGCAGCTGGATTCTTGACTGATGCAAGTCAGATTAAACTGATTTATATCAGCTGAAGGGCTAGTACCATGCTCCTGCCAGTTGGCTGATGGCTTTTTTTTTTTGCGGGGGGGGGAACAGGTTTTGGAAACCTCAGGTGCTGGACCAAAGCAGGTAAACACATTGCACTTTGCCTTTCCCCGGGCTGCTGATTTACCATGCCTTCTGGCCCTTGCTGGCTTTCCTGGCTGCTTGCTGGCACTGGCAGTGGGGCAGGGAAAGTGGGCAGGGAGCATTTTTCTTCTCTCTGTGGTTAAGTGCATTGCTTTGGGTCCTGGGTGGGCGTAAATCAGCCCCATGCCAGTGTCCCTCTCTCCAAAGGTATGGCATGCTCTAGGCTGCGTGCAGTGGGTCTCCACCAAGCCTTTGGCTTTCTTCCTCCTCCCTATTTCTGCTCACACACAAAATCTGGTGGGAAGCTGAAATGTTCAGAGACTCCAGAAATGTTCAGGAGTAACCTCTTGATGAGCAAAGTACTCCTCAACTCTGTAAAGGAAGAATAAAGGTTGTGTTTTTGAGATGAGAAGTTACCAAATGGGAGGGAAGAACATGGATGTCTCCTTGATTCAGGGTTTCAGCTAAAAACCAGTCAAGGAATACAAGTTCCGTCTCACTATTTGAAACTTGTTGTTTTCTGTTTTCAGGTCAATTGAATTCTTTCTTGTTGAGTCCCTAACCTTGCCTTAAAGGCCAGATGGAATAAAGACTCTCTCTTCTGCATGGTGGAAAATTACACAAAACCCAGAAAATTGATTTTCCGGGGCCTGTGCGGTTTTGTGTAAAAGCCAGACAGTTTTCATTTAGCCTGGCCCTTGGCGACAGGTGTTTGGTCCTGAACACTGTGATTTAATGATAATTGCTCAGTAGCATCTCTTCCCCAGCCAGTGTAAATCACTGGAGTCAATGGGGGTGGGCCAGTTCCCACTAGCTGAAATTTGGCCATTGGAGACTTCCGTAAAAAGTGGGAAAAGACATTGTAGGTGGTGGGTTACCTGTCTGGAGTGGAGGAGAGGGCCTTGGCACTCTCCGGTGATGGGCAGTAGTGGTGGTCCATGGTGGGAACGAAGCTCCTGTGATGATGCTGAGCCCCTCCAGGGTGCTGTGTGCCCTCGACACTGCCGGTGGTTGTAACTGGAAGGCTGTGCTATTTTACAACAGTAATAAAAGAGAAATTGAGGAAAGCACATAGCTTACAATCTAGACTCCTAATGTATTTTTCAGTATGTTTTGGGAATTCCACCAAATACTGAAAACTTGTTGTTCTTTACCTCACTCAAGGTGTTCAAGGTACAGACCTAAATTTGCTAGCGATTCTGAAAGCTGGGCTACTTATTTCAGCAAATAGCAGGTGTTGCAACAGGTAGTTGTTAGGTAAACATTCATTTTTAGATCTAGATTAACAACAAAGTATCAGTTGGCCTAACCCAGAGACAGTCAATGGTTGGACTCAAAGGTCTTTTCCAACCAAAATGATTCTATGAATTAGGTTGGATTTTTTTATTTTTTGTGTTAAGTTTCTACATTCAGTTGCAAACAAAAATAGAGATGACAGCAATGTCTGTGCACAAGGATGCTATGTTTTGTTCTATTTGAAGTCTGAAAGATTCACTGTAATATAAAACAGGAGATAATATTTTGATCTTTGTATTTTCTTTGTCTCTTGCTACTTCTAACCATGACCATCTTCTGCCTTCCTTAGCAAATCTGCCCACTGCTTTATGGCCAGGTAAGCTGCTGCTCTGTGGGTTACCTGTGGATGCTAGCATCTGCTTTTCACCAGGCTTGACCTTGAAAGGTTCTGCTGAAAGCCAAATAGTTGTGACTCTGGAAAAAAATATTGGGATCTTGGCCTAGATGTGATTGAAATAATTGTGATTTTTTTTTTTAATTAATTTTAAAAGTGTAAAGACCAAAATTATACCAGTGACTTAAGCAAGCTTGATACCTTAGACTTATCTGAGTGGTTGTTAGATAATTTTGGATTTGAAAATGAAACCTTATTGGTTTAATATTATTTCCTCTGCCTTTTTGTGACCAAAAAGGGAAAAGTTCAAAGGAAAGAAAAGGAGAGGAGGAAACAGAAAATAAAAATTATGTTGGTGATGTCCATAAGAAAACTTTTATTTTTTAAAAAACTTTTTTCTTTTTTTTTTCAGTTTAAAGACTCCTTGGGCTATGCTGAGGTCAAGAGACACTCGCAGTTGTACTGGCACACTGTTCCCTTTTCTGTGGCTGCTTGCAGGCAAATCCTTTTAACTGAAAACACAGCAACTAGACAATAATGGGGAACAGAGCCAAAAATTACCCAATGACAAAATATTTAGTACCAGATAAAAAAACCCAAGGAACAGCTCAAAGGAAGGCCTCATCTTAAACTTATTTTGGCCCAAATGTCATCCGCTTTGCGAAGTCTTTTATGTCGCCGTTGTTTTCTCATGTCGTTCCTTCTGGCAGATGTAAGAATTTCTCTATTCCATCTCGAACATGTTATCTAGCCGGCAAGCACCATCCGCGGTCTCTGACATGTCTGCTTCTGCCATGGATCTTCCCTGGAGTTGAGTGATGCATTAATTTGTTGGCCAGATTTTGTTCTTTGCCTTGTAAACCCATCTCCTCCTGCCTTCGGCACGTGGCGCGGTACCTGCTGAATATCTGAGAGACTGAGGATAAATCTAGCCTTTGATCTTTAACTTGTCAGAGGGGTATTGTGTGGTTTCTCCAGATTCAAGACAGATCCTCTTGCTTGGCAAACTGCTGTCCTGCACGGGGTTAAAAAGATTATAGCACAAAGGCACGGACTCAGAAGGAGAGGGAGGGCTGAGTGTTTGCATAGCCAGAAGGGCAAAATATTCATGGGAGTTAATAAAACCAAGGAGTTTATGACTTGCTTGAATTTTGCAGTGTCACTAGGAACTTACTTCTCGACTTACTCACCGTTTTAATGCAGGAAGAAGTCTGTGCCCTGGCTGTGACACAGCGTGTCTCAAATTTGACTGGGGCAGCATAATAAATTATTTTCCACAGTGCCCAGGGGCTCCTCTGCTGCATGGACCACCCCATGGCAGAGCCCTGCGTGGACGGTTTTCCCTTTGCTC
>NW_010301399.1:47999-64502 GCF_000700745.2 Antrostomus carolinensis | reverse complement strand
GAGATGCAGAGCAGAGCTGTTTGAGGAGGTGCTGAATTAGCCCAACCTAACTGTCTTCAGGTTTAAGTAAAGCTAAGCTGTGTGTTTGCCTCAGATGAGGATTTTCAAGAGCTTCCATAAAGTAGGGAGTTTATTCCAGTCTATTCCATGGCTGGAGTTGGTACAGATTGCAGTGATGGGGAAAACAGCAATGCCCATGACATCTCAGCTTGGCTGAGATGCTCCCGTCCTGGCACACCCTCCCTAAAAAAACCCCAACCAAAAAAACCCTCGAGGATGCTGTTGTTCTGGATCTGTATGAGGACTGGGGGTTGTCCCATAGGGGTATCTCACTCCGGTGCTATGATGTGGGAGCAGCAGGCAGGAAACTCTGTCCCAGACACATGCGGCATCTTCCAGTGCAGGGGGCTACAGTTAAATCTCCTTTTTGGCTAACAATTAATCCTGAAGCATGCAGGCTTATAAGTGAACCACTATACATTGGACTTTGCATGAAGCAGAGAAGGTGGAAACCTCAGAATCTCCACTCTGGACTTTTCAGAGGTTGGTGGCATGATGAAAAGGCATAGGCTAACATAGGCCTCCCTAATCCAGCCCTGGAAAAGACACCTAGAGCAAGGGTGAGGAGAATGGTGATAAATAAGACTGATGCTCTTGTAGAGGTAGCGTAACTTATGGCTCTGAGGATTTGGGATCTCGTAGGCATGCAGGATAGTTTGCATCCTGCCTCCTGAACTCCATGGCAGGGTGAAGGGCTCTGCGAGCATCGCTGCTCTGGAAACTTTTCAGCACAAGAGCTCAGATGGTGTGAGTGCCAGGGGACATGAGGTGAGCAACCCCTGGAGCTTTTACCTCCATGCATTTGCTCCCAAAATTCCTGCCATCATTTGCAACTCTGCTGCCTCTCCAAGCCATTAAGGCTTTTTTAGTGGTATTAAGCCTGAGCTGGAAAGGTGTAACCCAGTCCAACTGTGATGCAGTCAGACAAAACCTGAGTGGAAAGCTGCCACTGAGAGCACAGCTGTGGAATACGAGTGCCAAATGGTACAGAAGGTTTTCACTGGCTACCTGGAGAGCAGCTCTCTGCGTTGATGAATATCTGCTCCAAAATACTATCGGGAAGGCATGTGCCAAGGTATTCACACGTTACTGGGAAGCAGGTGTTGCTTAGAGGAAAGGTGAAACTCCAGAGCCAAGAGCAACAGTGGAGGCAGAGAAGGGTCTGTCTTTCCCTGACACGTGCTAACCTGTCAGCAACAGCCATGTCGGAGTGTCCAACCAGCACCACCTCACCCCCCTGCACTGGACACCAGCAGACATGATGCCAGAGAGCTATGTAACAAAAGATACTTGCAGGGCAGTAACTCATTTGCACATTCCTTCCACTTTATTTTTTCACACTGTGGTGACCAAGAAGTGCATGATGTGCCATAACTGATTTAGATTGGAGATGAGGAAGAATTTCTTTACTGAAAGAGTGGTCAAGCATTGGAACAGGCTGCCCAGGGAAGTGGTGGAGTCACCATCCCTGAAGGTGTTCAAAAAACATGTAGACATGGCACTTCAGGACATGGTTTAGTGGGCATGGTGGTGTTAAGTTGATGCTTGGACTTGATGATCTTAGAGGTCTTTTCCAACCTTAATGATTCTATGATTCTGTTCTATGATTCTATGTCACATGTTTCAGAAACTTGGGTTTCCTTTTGGTGCTGGCAGGTGTAGAAACCAAGGCATGGAAGTAGGTTAAGTGGCTTGTCCTGGAGCAAGCTAGAAGGCAAGAACCGACCTCATGTTTGCTGGGTTCCTGCCTGATGCACCACCGGTGAGACCCCACGGTCACTGCTGTGGTACAGAGACACCAGGACATACCATAGTCCCTTGTGGAGACACCTGCCCTGTGTTTGCAGTAGCATCATTAACATTAGTGGTGGTCTTTCAGGGGAGTTGGCTTAACCAAAACAGTGCAAACCACTGCACTAACCCTATAAAAATAACCCATGCTTAACTGCATGGGCACAACCCTTCCCCTGCCCGAGCACTCTCAGGAATGCTGCGATCCAAGCTTTGGTGACTTTAGCAAGTGCCTTGACAAAATTGGGTGTATTTTTCTTTTAAAGCTTTGGCTCTTGAGTCATGTTATTACGCACAACTGTGTTTTTAACAAATGAAAACCTCTAAGCTTCATAGCTGTAGAGGAAAGCTTGAAAAGATCTGGAGTCAAAAAGGAAGGAAAATTAAAAGAGCTCAGGATTTATTATTATTCTTATTATTATTTGCCTGGTTTCTGAGCTTGTCTTCTATTTTCTTTGGATCTAGCTCGTGATTTTTTAACTCCTGGAGCTGAAAGAACTAGAGCTGGGCTCCAGCAAAAGCATCCGACTGCTGCATTTCTGCTCAAGCAGCCCTTACAGCCTGTAAGCAGGACAAAAGAAACACCTATGTATTATTAGAGGCTATACAATGGAGTCAATTTGTTTCCTCAGGGCTTTCTTTCCTGGTTACAACACCCAAATTCCATCCCTGCTCTTCCACGTTAAATACAAGATTCCTCATCCCACTGTGACTGAAATGAATGAATCCCTTTATAAGCTTTTTCCTGCAAGATGTTGATGTAAGCAGGTAACGCTCCCAGAGCTGAGAATTAAACTGAAAGCTCCTAACCCCAAAAATGAACTGCCAAGGTGTCTTCTTGGGATGTCGCTGTAGGATAGAGGGAGCATGTCCTGGTTTCACTGGGATAGGGCTAATCTTCTTCTTAGTAGCTTGAATAGTGCTGTGTTTTGGTTTCAGTGTGGGATTAGTTATGAGATGAATGTCAATAACATACTGATGTTTTTAGTTGTTGCTAAGAAAGTCAAGGAATTTCCAACTTCCCATGTTTTGCTAGTCTGCAGGTGCAGAAGCAACTCAGAGGGAGCATAGTAATTAGCAAACCCAAACTGGCATTTGGATATGCCAGTGGGATGCTCCATATCATATAGCATCATGTTCAGTATATAAATGAGGGTCAGCTGGAAGTTCTGGGGGATGTCTCTCTTCCAGGACTGTGGTTTCAGGATTGTCTCTGCTCTGTGATCATAGGCAAGGAACAGGCTGGACATCAGTCAGTGGGTGGTGAGCAACTGCACCGTGCATCACTCAGTTGTACCTTCTATTATTAGTCTTATTATAATTATTATTTTAATTTCAATTTTATTTCACTTATTAAATTGTTTTTATCTCAACCCACAACTTGTCTCACTTTTAGCCTTCTGATTCTCTCCCCCATTTCCTGGACAGAGGAGCATGACTGAGCATCTGTGTGGTGTTTGGCTGCCGGCCAGGCTAAAACCACCACAGAGCAGTAGCTCCAAGCCCTTCCCAGAGGTACCTGGGTACCCAGCAGCTGAGACGTGACCAGCTTTGCACCAACTGGGCAGGATCTGGTCCCACAGCATGAGTTGGTAAATGAATCTCATGGCACTGTCCCTCCCCGAGTGGGGACCTGGCTTGTTCGTCCATCCACACATCTTGAGATGAACCTATATTTTCCTACACTTAGACATGGTGAATCTGGGCCTAAGCCCAAAAGTACATACTGTTACAAAATCTGCCAGTAGCGCGGGGGACAAATAAGCAAATCTGCTACTTTCCTCTGCTATTTTTGTTATGAATCACATTCATTACAGGACTGCTCACTGGAAAGCTTCAGACTTGCCTTTTTTGGGGTTTGGGGTTTTTTTTGTTTTATTTTTTTTCCTTTGGACACTTTGTAGGTTTGACAAATAACAGTGTCTTTTGGGAGGGTGGAAGGGTCAGAGAGAAGACTAATTGCTGTTCCTGGAGCTGTAGGAGATAAGATGTGAAGGAGAGGTACAGTGAAGGCTCAGCTCAGAATTGGCAAAACTACTAAAATACCAGTTTCTTACTGAAATGGGTAAGATTGTCATCTCCCAGCAAGCTGAGAAGTGGATATATTAGCTCTCTGGAGGCTGGCTAACAGCACCTGGAAATGCAGGGGCTTGGCTGGGTTTGAAGACATTTCTTTTGCAGTTATGGGGCTTGGACAGCTGGCACTTTCACAAGGACACTGAAGACTTTGAGGTCCTCTGCAGAATTATCTAATGTTGGATGTGTTTGTTTTGGTGTCCTGACTTAGGTATTTAGCACGAGATTCAGGAGACATCATGGTGGGAGAACTGGGCTGCAGAGGGTTACCTGCACTTTAGATCCAGTGAAGTAGTGTGGGGCTGTATTTGGTTTGGCAGCCCCTAGATCCATGTGATCTCCTGAATCCACTTAAGAAACTATTTCATCTGGCTTCCTGGACTTGTGAGGGACTGACCTGGGTAAAAGGACCTTCCCTTTTCACAGGAACTGCTTTTAGAGTAGCAAACCCCATTTCTAGTTCAACTTTGTATTATTTCCCTTATAAGCCAGCATGACAGCTGGCATTTAAATGGTGGAAAAGAACCCAAGTGAAGATTAAATGAGAAGTTCATTGACTTTTCACTTAAATTCTCCAAGAAGGAGCCTGGAGCTACAGGAGCATTTTGCCAGAATGTTTTTATATGGCCTCCAGGCCTAGATGCATGCTTGGCCTAGAAAAGACATATTAAGTGCAATAAAGGAGTTGTCCCTCTAAGAAAGGCCATTGGAGGGACAGGAGAGGACCTACCCAAAGGCAAATGTATAGGGAGATACAGAAGCGTGGTAGTTTATACTATATGCACGTGTTTAAGTGTTACTGGAGTCTGTAGGAGGCAATTATGTGCCTATGGATTGTATGGTTTGGAGAGTGAAGGAGAAAAATTATGAGCATGTAAGCAGAACCAAGAACAGCAACTTAGATCCCAATGGATGAACTGGCAGGAGTACAAAACCAGCTCCTGCTTGCGAAGCTTACAGCCTGCTTGCTCCGGTGCCCGGCTCTCGGATGCATCGGGCTGATTGAAGTGTCGTGGTTGACAGTAGCACATGTGGAATCAGTTATTGCAGATGCTAAAAATCAATTATTGAGTTTTTTTGCAGCTCTGAGCTGAGCTCAGTGTTGGGATCCTTTCTGTGGACTTTGTCTGCGCAAATCGTTTTTATTGTCACAGCGAGGGAGGAGGGGGAAGAAAAATGACTCCTTTACTGCTTGTGGTGGGGATTTCTTAAAATATTAAGCTGATGCAAAAACGCCAAGCATCACAGCAGTAAAAATGTAAGGCACTAATAGAAGAGTTAATGTTTCACAGTGCGTACGTTTCTCAAGGTTTCATGCTGATTTCAAGTGACTTTGCTTTGGCCCATAAATTCAACCTTAAAGCAACATTCAGCGATTGTGTTATGATGAAGGTATTAGTCTATAGCAATAAGCCATATAACTGCAGTACTAACTAATGTCCATCATTTTATTTATTGGTGCCAGGGGCTTTGACAAAAAACCCAAAGCTCTTTGTAGATGATCCTGATCCCAGGATGGTTTTGGTTGACCGTACCTGTTGTGATTAGGCCCAGGAAAATCCCCCGGCACTGGCATAGGAGTGGGTTCACTCTCAATAAGGAGAGGCATACTGACAAAGGAATACCGAGAAAAAAAAAAAACATATTTGTTGAATTCAATCATATAGGTACCATAATCTGTTCCTATTTCAGTATTAAGTGTGGATTTCTCTTTAAGATCATGAAGTGTATTCTTGAGGTGAATAGTTACCTCCAACATCTATTTTTGCTTCCATTACTGAGATATTTACCCGTCATTTAATTCGCAGTAGGCTGCAACCTGGCAGTCCAGATGTATTTCTTCTAATACGGCATAAAGTTTCTGTAAAAATAAGTCAATCTTAAGTGTGTTTCCTTGGATTTCCCACTTCTAATGTTTCTTTTAAGGATTTGAAAACAAAACAAGAAAGAACAACAAAAAAAGCCTTGTGCCCCTTTTTCATGCAGTAACTGGCTGATTTAATAAATTTGATCCTCCCTCAGGAGGGTTATAATTCTGTATTAATTTTAAACAGGCTCTCTGTGCTGTAACTACTTTTAATAATAGTATTCTGCAAAATGTGCCAGTGCTGTTTGTTAAGAGCCCTCACTGCCAGATGGGCAGCATCTGAGGAACTGGAGACTTTGTGGCAGCTCAGATGAAAAAGTGACCTGAAATATTATTGAGGGAGAAAGATGGAGCACCACCAGCCAGGTGTGATGGTGGGTCCTCATGCTGATCCCTGTACTGTGGCAGGGGCTTCTCAGAGCACTGAGCTTCAAGGCTTAAAGTGACATTTCCATTGGAGCTAAGAGAGTTGAGGGCTTGGGGAGGAACAGAGTGAAAAATGGAGTTTCCAGCTGATGGGAAATATCAATTTCTTTCTTTTTACTTTTCTTTTTTGGTGTTCTTTTTTGGAACAAGAAGTCAAACCATCTCACCCAAATGGAAAGTCTTTTCCTCCCTAAAAGTAGAATTAATTTTGGAAAGACTCAAATGTTTCACTTTGGCATTTCTAATCACTGTAAAATGCTCTGATGTTTCCCCACAGAAGGGGTTTTCTCTCGGATTTTTCCCTGATGGAGTTCGGTAGAATTTTCCATCAAATTCCACAGGAAAAGAAATTTATTTTGGAAAAAAGCAAGACTCACCTCAGGAGCAGCGTCTTGGCTGAGGTTGGAGACCTGGTCCCCTGGGGTGGTTGAAAGAGCTGTCCCCAGGAGGGCAGCAAGGTCCCTGAACTCCACAGGAACACCTTGGCCCAAGGGAAGCCATTGTAGCTATCTGCTGATTTCCAAACATCCCTGTCATATGTGCACCAGGATGTGCTTCCTTAAAGGTTTTTGAAGCATCAGGCTGCTTGCAGTGAGCAGTGGGTGCTGCCAGGCAATGCCCATCTCTGCCCACTCTCCTTGGACTTTCTATAGGGTGGGATGGGGTGGGATCCTTAGCAGGTATGAACTGGTACAGGTTCATTTTGCCTTCATGGCTTTGGCAAACATCCTTTTTGGTCACCTTTTAGATAAGTATATATACATTTACAAAATGGCTTCATTAAAATTGTTACTAGTCCAACTTATTTGTCAGAAGCAATGTGAACATGTGCTTTGTTTGCCAAGGTAAAATTGCAGAGTCTACTGTTCTCAAAAGGAAAAATACCTTTTAAAATATTTTCTTAGAAAAATACATTTAGCAAAGATTGTCTGGTAATATTTTTTTTTCCCCACTAAGACTGTATTTTCATTTTGCTTCATGATCAAATGGTTTAGGAATCTCAATTAGCCTTTTTCAAAGCCCTTTCTGCCTCCTTTAGCAACTCTGGCATATTAATGAATTTGGAGGAAATTGCTAGAGGCTGAGCTTAGTGTAGTATTGCTCTAGATCAGCTACATTTTTGCTTTGCTTGCTATCAACAGAAGAAATAGAAATACTAAATCATGATCAATAGTTTTAAAACATACCATGGAGGTGAGAAGGTATTTAGCTTTCCAGTGCAGTGCCAAACTCTTTTCCTTTTCTTTCTGTTGTAGCCCCAGATGGGGAACTGGGGATGCTTTAAAGCAGCAAGAAGTAAAACATGGTGAATTATCTTTGCAAAAAGCCTGTGTGTGTTTTATTGGCCATGCAGAGGTGATATCTGGTGTGTGGAGAGGTCAAGCTGAGGGTCCCTGTCCCATTTAGCTATGTTGATGTGTCTCTGGAGCTTCTCTCACTCAGCTCCGCCAGCCTCTCAGCAGGTCCAAGGTTGGTCTTTCCAGGGCTATTTGCATCACAGGTGCTTCTCCTCCTGGACACTTTCTCTTGAAACACCAGGCTCTTCAAGAGCTGGCTGTGTTCTCATGAATGCAGCCATGATTTCATGATACTTGTCATATGATTAAGACAAGAAAAAAAAAAAAAAAAAAAGAAAAATTCCTGATAAGATGCAGGAGAAATGAAAAGAAGAAATATTCTGAGCACATAACTCTATCTGAAATAATGATATGGAGCATCTTCTGTGAGATCTCAGCTCCTTCTGGACAGGGTTCAGAGAAGAGTGTTGAAGATGGTCAAAGAGCTTGAAATATATTCCTCTGCAGAGAGCATGAGACGCTTGGCTTTGTTAATCTGGAAAGGGAGGTGAATTGTAAAGCAAAAGCACGCTGAAGAGGATGGGTCAGAGGAAAGTTTTTCTTGTACTTTTCATGGTGTTTTTCCTTCTGGAGCATCAGTCCACCTGCCGTGATTGGGTTTGTATCAGGAGAGGGATATAAAGGTGCGTGCAGAGGCTTTGGGAAATATGCACATGCTCTGTGCTCTGCTCTGATCGTGACAGCAGCAACATCACTTCTCCTTTGTCATCAAAACACTTTCCAACCCTATCCCTGCTACACAAGTATGTTGAGTGGCAAACAGGAGGGAAAGAAGCCCATGAATTCATGCCTTTCTCTAGGCTCAGCTCAAATGGGGAATTTCCAGATAAAAGCATCAGTTTTAGGCTTGTATTACTAGAAAACAGACCAGTACGTTGGTGGAAATCAGAAAAAAATCATCAGGGCTGTATTTAAACCAGCTGAGAGTATGATTTAGCCCCACTCCACTCTGAAATCACACTCTCATCTTACCATTGCTGTGGTTCTCGCTGCAAAAATTCTAATTATTTGGGAGTTACAGAGCAAATCTAATCCACTAACCTTGAGAGCTGATGTCATGTCCCAGTTGTCCAAAATGCACATTGCTGGGTTGAGCAACACCTCCAAGCACATTCTGCTGTTCCTTTATCCCTTCTGGCATCTCAAATATTTACTTTATTTTGCGGCTGGGAGGTAGGGAATCCTCTAGCTACACCGAGGGGTGATGAAGTGGAGGAATAGCGTGTCTGCAAGCTGTGCATTGCAGCTGGTACTGTGGGATGCAGACATCCCGTACAAACCACCATTGGCCCAGCCTTTCCACAGCAGCACTTGTGTTTCCGTATTGTTTTCTGCAATGGTCAGGCACTGCAGCATTTCTCCTAGCTGGAAGGGATTTGTGAAGCACTCTGAGCTTCTAGGTGTAAAACTCAGGTCACAAATCAGAGCACAGAATCTCTGTGGTCATGTGTCCACTTGTCTTATGGTCAAACTTCATCTAAAAGCTGAGCTACTCAGATAATATTTTATTTTTCCTTGCAAAATGTTTAAGTTTGAAATTTTTAGGTAAAATCTTGGCTATATCTTATTTGGAGACACAGAAAAAGAGACGCGGTAGGATTTTGCTCAGTTATGGTGATATCATTCTGGAGTGGCTTGAGTTAAGGACAAAATCTGAGTGCTCTCTGCAGGTATGAGTTGCTATCCTGTACCTTGAAAATGCCCAGCCAGGGCTTGCCCCGTAGTCCATGGAATTAGATGAGAAATGCAGGCTCAGTTTCAACAGAGTTTGGATCAGCCCCCAAAACAGCACATTTCTTGTTTGCATTTCACTTCCTCGTTCAAGATTAATCGATATAGTTCCCTGCTCAGGGCAGGAATGAGGGTGGAAGGGAGAACTTAACTCAGCTTTACCCCCAGTGTTGAAATCCATGTGAGGAATGCCTCGTTTTATTTTCCTAGCCTTTCTTATCCTAGTTTGCTCCTCCTGGGAGCTGTTTGCATGAGTGTTTTGGTGTCGTTCTATTTTTGCTAGCCTTCTCCTAATCCACCCAGCTCTGTGGGGTATATGAACATTTAACATAGTTTCATGTCATTTCCGTGTTGATCTTCCACACAGGAATTTTATTTTAATGAATTACATGTATACTTTACTCATGAAAGCAGGCAAAATGCAGCTTAAAATCAAGAGGAAAAAAACCTATCAAAAAACTCTAGATAGGCAAAGTGGGAAAAGCCTGAATGTTTTTGAACACACCACCATTGCCATCTATATTTTATCACTTGCCTTATGGTTACAATTAAAGGTATTGGCTGAGATCAGCCTTTGAACACATTTAATACGTAGTAGTTCCCACACCAAAGACAAGAAAAATATGGAGGAAACTTACTTACATGATGGTACATGCTGCAGAAATGTAGGTGTTTTAAGGTGCAGACTGAGACTGTGCCACATTATAAGATGTTTAAGAATACAACAGAGAATCAATAAAAGGAGGAGAATATACATTTTGTGGTCTCGAACCCATTTGAATAGTAGAAGTCCTCATGCTGACTCCAACCTGGCTGTGAATCCGAGGTACTTGCTAACATCTTCAGGGCATGGCTTACTTGTGAGGGTCTCCTGACCTTGTGATGAGCAGAACCTCTTAGCGATTGCCTCTGCATTTGGTGATCTATGAGTGCATTGGGATCCTGCAGTCAGAAGAACCGTTCCCTGGGGTGAGATATTTTGAGTGCATTCATCTTATCTTTCCATCAGATGAGGAAGAGGAGGCATATGGAAGTGTGGATAATGTAAGTGGCTCATTTTTAGCTCTTGACTAGAGGCGAACATCATAGCAAGCCATCTATGCTGCCAGAGGGTTTTGAATTAATGACCCTGCTCCACATGGACTTGGAGGTACCATGACAGTGTCTGTTCTCGTGATGCACAGCAGCCTTCCTCTGTGGCTGAAAGCCTAGAACACCTTGTGGGACTTGTAGATTATAATGTGGCTAAAAATATTTGGAGGTCCTTCTTATTGATCATTTTGGCAAATACGGGTCCTCCAGTGTATTCGAGTCTCCTTAGCCTCTCCTCACTCTTGCATTGTTCAAAAGGGAGATGGCAATGACAGTGCAGTGATCTGTATTAATGTTAAGTTAATGAGAAAACATCTCCTGTGAAAAGTGTTCACATCCTGTTGTGAAAATCAATTCATCAAGATCAAAGATTTTTTTTTCAAGCTTGATTGGGGTTTGTCATTCTGCATTCATGTCTCATTTCCTAATAAAAGTTGCTGTAAATACAATTTTCAGTAGCTTGTGCGTAGTTTGAGCCAATAGACACAACTGGCATGAGCAGAATGGGAAAGTGAAATCCAAATCGAATAGGGATGGATGGGAAAGACCATTGTTCTGTCTGCTGGAGAGGTGGGAGAGCTAGGATATTAATTAGGAGACAAGAATATTTATAATTATGTTTTGGCTTTTTGGGGTTTTTTTTCAAATCAGTAACGCAGGAGTGGTGCGTGATGCTGTAGTACCCACTGGACAGAATCTACCATGTGCTTGAAGTTATTTTGCACACGGCAGCTCTGAGTCTCATAGAATCATAGAATCATAGCGGTTGGAAAGTCACAGAATCACAGAATGTTAGGGATTGGAAGGGACCTCGAAAGATCATCTAGTCCATCTACCTTTAAGATCACCGAGTCCAACCATAAAACTAACACTACCAATTCCACCTCTAAACCATGTCCCTAAGCACCTCATCTACCTGTCTTTTAAATACCACCAGGGAAGGTGACTCTACCACCTCCCTGGGCAGCCTGTTCCAATGCTTGACTACCCTTTTGATGAAGAATTTTTTCCTAATATCTAATCTAAACCTCCCTTGGTGTAACTTGAGGCCATTTCCTCTTGTTCTATCACTTGTTACCTGGGAGAAGAGACTGACCCCCACCTCTCTGCACCCTCCTTTCAGGTAGTTGTAGGGAGTGAGAAGGTCTCCCCTCAGGCTCCTGGCATGCACTCCTCATGTCTGGTGGCCACAGGCACCTTCACCTTTCAGGCATTTTCCCTCCTAAAAGTCTTGTGGGAGGGGGATGTGCTGTCACTCATCTTACAGGCAGATTGGTGCCCAAGCATAGTACTCCATCTATTGCACACCCTTTTCTCCTCCACTCATAAGCAACAAGCCACCTGGCCAGGCATATCCCAAATTACTGCCCTAGAATCCCTTTTCTGGCCTCTCTGAGCTTTCCTGCTCTGTCATTTTGACAATGTTGGAGATGCTCACATTCATCCTTTGCTGCCCTCTTTTGCTTTCCAATGACCTGATACTACAACAGATCTATTTGACATGGCTCCTGAAGTACACTTTTCTGGCAGGGAAATAAACAAAATTAAAAAAGAAAAAAAAAAGACATTTGGACACTGGTAGCGCTTTTAATTGAAAATGGTCTAAATACATTAATGGAGCTGCCTGGAACACCTGCATTACGTTAAGAGCTGGAATAAGAGTATCTTCATTTAGAAATCTGCCCAAATTGATTTAATACATTAGTGACACTGATATAGAGGTGTTGCAATTTCTGTGACCAAAACTACCCACGGAGCTGGACTTTGTCCACTCCCCAGGCTCCAGGTACCAAAACCAACTGGGGCTCAGGCTCCTTTGCAAACTCAGAGCCCCTCACTTGCTCTGCTGCTGTGCCTTTGCCAACACATACGGTGCAGAGATGTTCAGCTGCTTTGCCGGGGAGGCTTTGAAAAGCATTGTTGGTCCAATTATTTTTTGCAGATCATGAACAGCAATGACATTTTTGGCTTGCAACTTGACTGTAGCTGGGGGAATTTTGGAGGAGACGGAGACCTCACCCAGCATCTTGCTTGTGCTAAGACTGCTTGCATGTCTCAGTGTCAAACAGGGCATGTGTCTGAAGCCTTCTAAACCTGGTTCATTTACTTTTGGGTGGGTTTTTTTTAAACAAATTTGATACTTGTACCTCATTGGTTTGTTCTTGGAAATGGTTTGTCTCTTGATTGA
The DNA here is from genome assembly GCF_000700745.2 of Antrostomus carolinensis. Classification (NCBI taxonomy): domain Eukaryota; kingdom Metazoa; phylum Chordata; class Aves; order Caprimulgiformes; family Caprimulgidae; genus Antrostomus; species Antrostomus carolinensis. The sequence continues at coordinate 51,913 of NW_010301399.1, read as the reverse complement.
ACCATGGAAAGACAAAGTAATCTCAAGAGAAATACAAGCTCTCCTCGCTGGGACTGAATATTGAGGCATAGAGTAAGGTGTTTTATTTGGGTGCAATTACAGTTTCCCCTGGGGCTCAGGAGATGTGTGTTTGCTGCCAGTCCCTTTGGATGACCTGGCTGCCAAATTCTCCATCTTCCACATGCGGACAATAAGGCTGGAGCTGCTGGTTACGACATCCTGGGTGGCAGCTTCTCAAGTTGTACAGCCCCAGCAATGTACCTTTGGGTACCATCCTGTAGGGATGTAAGCATTTGTTGAAATATTACAGGAATATTAAAATTATTGTGATTTGGCCACCCTTCCTGTAGGAAATTTTGTTTAGCAATTAAAAAAAATCATTAGGTGAAATCAAAATGCCCTTTTGATGCCTAAATGGGCAAGCTGTTATTTAAGCAGCTAGTAAATCATTGATCTGTTTGCTGCTCCCTGTTTTGCAGGCTAGATGAAGACATTTGGTACCTGTTGGGGTAATTTACTGTCGCTGTGTTTGTTTTGGGTTCAGGCTGAGGTGACCCATGAAAGGCTGTGGCTCTCTTGGGGCAATGGAATAATAAAGTACAGCCCTTCCCAAGGCTTCTTTTTTCCTGCTTTTTTTTATCATCCAGTTATTTCTCACCATCCAGCACCAAGTTAGAGCAGGTAACTTGCCCTTCTGCCTGACTTATCGTGTTTTTCTTCCTTTTCTTCATTTTTCCTCCCTTTTTTCCAATTTACCAGATGAGATGCTTCTTCCTCAGGTTTCTCTGACTTTTATTTGCATTTCCTGTCCTCCACAGGCCATGTTTTTTCTTTGCAATATTAAAGGGAGCTTTGCAGTATTGAAGATTTGGGCTGATCTCTTAGCCCTGCAGAAATACACCTGTGCTAAGCATAAATATATGCTTAACTTTGTGAGTACAGGAGGTTTGCTCTGTGGTTATGGATAAGCAGGTAGGTCCATCTTTGCAGCATAAACATTCAAAAGTGCAATTTTCTAATTTTGGAAGACATAACAGTGGTTTCCACAGAGATTTCCAGGGGTTGCAACCTCAAGGTTGTTAGAAAGGACACCAGGGAGAGGCCAACCTCTCCTTCCAGAGACAGAGACAAGCCTGTGGCATCCATTTCTGAAAGGCAGCAGCTTTCCCAGGTGGAATAAAATGCTTAAGAGGCTTTACAAAAACTATTCACCATTGTGGTTGAAAATAAATAAGCTTCAAGGAAGAGCCTTTTTTAACCTTTATACTCTTCATATTACAGGCCCATATGCAGCTTTGGAAAACCTTCAGGGAAGCTGCACTGTCAGGTGGGGGACAGTCTTCATTGCACAGAACAATGCGATAAGTTGTTTCACAGTGTCTAGAAATCATACAGCAATTTTACCCATGAGCTCATACAGACAGTTACAGGATGGGGTTGTGACCGGCTTGCATAGGCATGTGCTTGAGTTCTACCCATAAAGCAAAGAGGGATGTTTCTGTTCCTGGATATAACACATGAGGTTTTGTACACTGGTGCTCCAGGGAGAGGGATTTTATGGTGTGAAACACTAAGCAGGGCTCAAATAGTATTTTTAAACACTTCCATATATTTATTGGAACTATATTTCCATATATTTCCAGTATTTCCAGCTGCAGTTGTACCTCTGTAGCAGGAAGCACATCTTCATTTGGCCTTTGTAACCTTTTCTCTTGATGGGGCAGGTTGGATTTTTTTGGGGGTTTTGTTGGCTTTGTTTGTTGGTTTTTGTTTTGTTTGGTTGGCTTTTGGTTTGAGGGGTTTTTTTTGTGGTTTTTTTTGGAAGATTAGTTAGGGCATTTCAACAAAGTCAGAAAAGTTGCAACAGCATCTGAAAATTATGCATTCATCCTTGAGCAGACATGGAATAAGCTGCTCATCAGTTAGCAAGAGAAAATAAAGCTCTTTCTGCATACTTCTGGTTTATTGGCACAGAGTGAAATATATATTTTTATCCATGTTTAAAGGAATCGTGGTAACAAAGAGTGGAACAAGTTTTGAGGTCATCGTGCAATGCTGCAGACTTTGCAACAGGAGCTAACTGTAACATCTTTCAAAGTGTTCTCCTGGGGTCCATATGTGTAGACTGGTAAAGCTGTTAACATTCCCAATTAGGTTTTAATTTATCTTAGTTTCCTCAGCATTGCCATTAAAAGTCACACCATACAACCATTAAACCTTAACATTACAGTTGCAGAGTTTTGTCAGGTGCTGGCCAGCAAATCTAACCATAGATGAGCAGCAGAAACTGGACTTTAATTCCAGCTTTTTTAAAAAAAAAGTTTAAATGGGTCAGGAGACTTTACCCTGGACATCTGTTTGACGTACAACGTGAGGATATTTTAAAGTCTTTTAAGAAAAACAAATAAAGGCTTCCACATTCCCAAGGACAGAAACCATTTAATCTACTTGTACAGTCCTTTCAAGAATTTACCATTTTGGCAGGAGATATATGTCATTAAAGAAACAACCAATAAGATTTATTACGGCTAATTTATGTCTGTAACATGTTTTTGGGTAGTAGAGCTCACCATGGGCAGTATTTTCCTTCCTGCACATTCTTATTGTTTTAGTTTATTACAGCAGCACGTCTTGTGAGATCATTTATTGCTTAGCACGATGGTATGATGAAGCCATTTATTACTGGGAGACATCAACACATTGAGTGAGATCACTCCTTTTCCTTGGGGTCAGTGTACTGGAGGTGATGAAATCATGTGTTTATCTACAACTTATTAGATGCATTTGATTGACTGGGGATCAATTTTTATTTAACCAACTGTGCTGATGAGGAAGTTTCTCAGTGTACCACTGCAATGTTTCAAAACAGCCGTTAAAATAATTATCATAATATGGGACCATGGGGCAGCCCTGTAACACATGTTTGCAGCACGAAGAGGACAGTTCTAGCAACTAAAAATATAAGCCAGATGGAAAAATCATCCAGCTCCAAGGGGGAAAAAAGCTCAACCTGTTGTAGGTTTTTTTATAAATTGGGAATGGTACAGTAAATGTTTGGGATAACCCAAGTCACCAGTAGGTCTTTCCTGCCATTGGTGAACTTCTGACCTTATTTCCTTGGAGGGCTGTTAAAATGAAGTCAGAGGGCAAGCAGAGTTATTTGCCAGCACCGTTTTCACTTGTGTGGTCTAGAAAGTTAACAGATTTTTTTTTTCCCCCCTTCCATGAGACAGACACAGTGATGAGGGGAAAGAGGAGGTAGCTTAGTTAACCTTCCCCATTTTTTCAGGAAATTGGGAGCAGCAGAGATAAGTCTTTCACAGCATCCTGCAGGATGCCAGGCTTCTCCGTGATGGTTTCAGCACGCAGGCTGGCTGGTTGATGTACATTACTGGAATGGAAATTGCTGCTATTTGGTGCCTCCTCTGGTGCTTCCCAAATGGCATTTCCATCCTAACAAGGGAGACTTGTTTGTTGATGGTTGAGGACAGCATTTTATGAGATTTTTGGATCTCCCTGGTAGTGTGATGGTTACTAGTGACGGGGAGGGATTTGATGCTCTGTTGTTTCAGATAGATGGGGAGAAGTCTCTGGTCAGGAGAGAGTTAATTGCCTTTGTGCTCACCCTCAACTTTCAGACTGGCCAGGAGAGTGATTTGCAGGATGCTGAACATCTTGAGGCAGGAAAAGAGCATCATGATGAACGAGGTTCTTATTTCTGGAGTAAGACTAGAGCTGGCAATATTTTTGACAATTTGGCATTAAAGTAACAGTTTACTTGGTAGCTGGACAACGAGTCAAAATAAAGCAAAATGAGCAAATAAGCTGGAGTACATCTCATGATGTCAGAAGATCATCTGAGGGCAAGGTGTTGTGAGCTGGAGCTAGCACCAGACGTCAGTGTCTTCAGCCCC
>NW_010301399.1:24832-47961 GCF_000700745.2 Antrostomus carolinensis | reverse complement strand
TGCTGACTGCATTGCAAAGTCTTTTATATGATCCTGCTGTTCCTGGGACCTTGTCCTGAAGCAAGTCTTGAGTGTTTGCAAAGTGTTACATTAATAATGATGGCTATCAGATCTTAGCTTACGCTTTTGATGACTCTGTTGGAAGATGACACAGCATGGACATTGTGTTTCTGCATGGTCTTCTGCAAGGTGACACCTCTGTCACCTCAATCAAATTCATAACCATCTTACTCCTTTGCAGGTTGGTGCCCCTGACTCAGCTTTTGGGAAAAAATGAAGCCAGCTGCCTGGTTTGCCTTGTTAGTGTTACATGAGGTCTCCCTAGGAAAATAGAAACCGAAGAGCAAATGTCTGTAGTTCATCTGTTTTGCAAATACTCATTACTCCAGGCTTTTCTGGAAGTAACGAGCTGTTGGCGGTCAAGGGTGAGCTCTGACAACCTGTACTTGGGTATTGTTCAGCACATCTGCTACTGGAGAAGGAATGGGACTTTATTTCTGGAGGCCAGAGACATGGGCACAAGGAAATGAGCCTGAGGACAGGGAGATTATCCCACGTTGGGGTAAGCAGATACGTTTCCTAGGGGAAAATGGGGCAGTAAAAGGAAGGCAGATACCTACCAGTGTCTCCATTCCCATGGCAAACTCAGTTAAGGACCACACTTAGAGAAGAAACCATTAGCCATTAGCTTTCTTTTTTCCCTTACTTCTGCCCTCAAAGCCACGCTCTGGGAGCCAGCTAGGGTTCTTATGTCATTTTGAGGGAACCTGCTGGAAATCCTAACTGCTGCATACCATGGTTGGCATCAGGTTCACCTGAGATTTTTTTCCCCCCTCTTAATTTTCTGGCACAGTAGGTTTCCCTGTTACTACTCTTATAGCCTAAATAAACATTATTAGTCTCTCTTAAACATGCATCCCACAGTTGCGTGGACCTCTCTGCTTTGGCCCTTTTAGCAGGAGGCAATTGCTTTTCCTTTTTAAGAGACTTTTTTTTTTTCCCTACTAAAATCAGATCATAATTAAAGAATCCACATGTGCATACCACTCCACCAGTTGATTAATGAACTGCTACATTAATTGCTTCCTACTGACACCCGAGTTCATTGTCTTTTTGCTGCATCCCAATGTTGCTCTGAGATTGTTCCTTGGGTTACAAGCACGGGAAGACTACGTTCCCGGGGCTGAAATTACCACACTGGCAATATCGGGCATCTGACACTGGGAGGATGCTCACATCCAACCAGCTTGAGCACAGCACAGGTTAATATACTGCTCGTCTCCATCTAGTTGCACGTGATAGTGATGAATTAGCGTGAAAAGCAGTGGCAGCAGGCAATCCGCAACGCTCCGAAATGGAGCTGAAGGGTAAATAACAGGCAGCATGTTTCATTTTATCGCTGCACTCCAGCAAACAACAGACATATGTTCCCTGGCATGATACAACTTCACGACCTGAGGTAGATCATACGAAACACCAACTACTTTCAGCTGTGCCGGTGCGATGAAATGTTTCAGACATATGGTCCCACGGCTAATCCGTGCATAGACGATGCCTGGAAACAGGGAGAAGGTGTTTAGGAATGAGTGGTACACGTAAGTGGATTCCCGGAGCCTGAGGGATATGAGGGGCTCTGTATATTGGATAGGGGGGAAAATCCTGCTGTTAAGGTCATGGTTCAACAATTTAGGGATTCGACAGCAAACTTGAGTATTTCCCCCAAAAAAAGCAAAACCAAAACCAAAACAAAGCCCACCAAAAAGTAAACTCCTTGCAAAGAACAAATTCTCTCTCCCTCTCCTAACATTTTAGTCCTGGGTTGGTTCCCTTTGGAGCAAAGTGATGGAGTGACAGGTCACTAGGACATGCAGGAGGTCCAAAGGTCTCCCAGTGCCTTGCCTCTGGGTGTCACCAAAACATTGCAGTCCCAGTACGAACACTGTGCATTGCACCTTCTTCATACACATCGTTCACTAGGAGTTCGGGGAAAATCCTGGTGGTTTGGTGATCTGTTGTGTAAGAGACATGGTTTTTCCAAGGGTTTGCAGATTTATAATGCAAAGCCCTCTCTCTCTCCATCTGTAGCAAGTGGTGTTTGGGTGATTTGATGCTGCAGGGAAATGAAGCAGAGCCATGGAGTTGATGTGGAGCCAGAGCCAGTCCCTGTTGCTTCCTGCTGCCTTCCCAGGGTATAGCCCGCCTAGGCCATGCAGTTGACTTAGGTGGGAGTGGAAAGAATAGGCTGGCCAGAGTTGTTGTGGAGTCTCCATCTCTGGAGATGTTCAAAACCCACCTGGATGCTTTTCTATGCAGCCTGTGGTAGGGAACCTGCTTTGGCAGGGGGATTGGACTAGATGATCTCCTGAGGTGCCTTCCAACCCCTACCACTCTGTGATTCTGTGACCCATGGGAGCAACATCTGATGGTGAAGGCTTAGGGAAGAGTGTGAAAACTAAGGAAGTAAATACAATTTCTCTCATGTTTTTCCAGTCTTTAGTTGATACGCTGGTGTACATGCCCTCTCCCAGCTGCATTAGACAGAAAGTCTTACTGTAATGCCCTAATGGTCCCTTATGACCTTAAAGATCATTGATGTTACCTGGTTTGGGGCTAGCAGTTACAAATTTGTCTGCCTGCATGCAGACTTCTCATAGCTTTGCAAATCCAAGAGTTTTGTGGCTTGAAGGTCTCAGCAATGCTTTGATGAATCTCTCATCCAGATACAGTGATGCTCACTGGTCTGAAGGCAAGTCCTTAAATCAAGGTAGCTGAATATTCCTGGGGCACACTTAAATCAGCTTTAAGTGACTTAATTCAACTCAGGCTGATTCCTTATCGATTTAAATGACTCATTTAATCTAAGCTTTAATGTCAATCAATCTTTCTACCTTGCCGCTCTCATCTTCTGAGGCCAGAGAAATGGGATCCAGCTGTTTGTGCTTAGGTCTGTGAATGACTGCCAAGGTGGAGAAATGTGGTTTTTTCGGTGTGCAGTTATTCAAAAATTCCACAAGGTTAGCATCCTGAGCAGGGAGGTTCACAGCATGGCATTGCATCTCTGACAAATAGGACTGGAAGGAGTGTGGAGAGGTCTTCTCATCCAGCCCCACAGCATAGCAGGCTCGGGCATACCAAGCCCCTTCCTGGCAATTGAACCCAGGGTCTTCTCCTGCCATAAGTGATGGAGATCGCACTGCCTACCCAAGCAAGTTCTCACTGAGTTTCTCTAACAATTACAGAAGATAACTGAGTACCTAATCCATATCTTCCTTGCTGCAACTTAAAACCATTACTTCTTTTCTTGTCCATAGTGATGTGCAGTAGCTTCTTCCTTTCCGTTTTGTGGTAGCCTTTAATACTTGTTATCCTATCTCATCTCTGTTTTCTTCTAAGTTGAACAATACCTTTTGCTCCTTCCTTCCTTGGGTGTCATGTTTTCCAGATTTCTGGTCATTCCTGGTGCTCTTCACCATCTCTCTTCATTGGGTCCATATCTTTCTCAAAGCCCAGGACAATTGCAGAGCATGCAGTACTAGCCTTGCTTTGTTGATTTGAAAACGGAGCTGCACCAAAGGATAAGGACAAAACAACCAAAAATATGAATGCAAAATGAAGCATTAGGATTTTTAGTGAAGTATGAAAACAAAGTATATCTCCAGAAACTCTTCCATGTGCAGATTCAGTGGGTTCACAATTCTTTACCTCCAAAGTATCAATGCCAAACAATAGACTCCCAAATCTCAAATGTTTTGGATAGATGGGTAACAACAGAGTCCCTGGCTGGAAGAGATCAGTGCTCAGCCTGGCAACCTGTACTCCTTTCTTGCTGATAAAATCATGGGACAGACAGTAAGTCATTAATTGGGGATAGACAATAGGAAACTTGTTGAGTATTCACATTGGCATCTTGAGTAGCATGACCCACTGGCACAGGTGAGAACTGTGGGAGAAGACCCAGAACCCTTCAGGGAAACCGCTGATAAGCCCATCCCAAAACGGGAAGTTAGCTATATATCTCAAATTCCAAGGAAAACAGCAAATGAAGGAATTACCTCCACAACCGGTGTAAAGAATTAGCAACAAGTGGCCATATATATCACAGCTCAAGAAAAACAATAACCCCTGATGAATTCATCTAGGGTCTTGCATCAGCCAAGAGCTGAACCATGATGTTAACATTGTTCCTGGAGGGGTTTGAGAGGGCATGCTGAAGACCATGGCATGACAGGCATGCCTCCAGCTCTGCACCAGCCTCTACCTCCCTGATTGGGGCCGTCCCGAAACCTGAGAGTCCCCCTTTCTGTTTCTCGGACTTGTGGCAGACCTTCCAAAGACGGTTTCAATTGTGGTCACAGCAAAAAGCACGCTTGGGTTGCAGCGCCTTGCCAGCCCAGCTCATATACTTCTGAGATGGCACTTCTACTATAAATCTTCAACTCCCGTCTTCTTTCTCTGGCATCCAAAAATTCCTTCTGAGTTGAAAATTGGCACATATGGTCTTGGCCGGGTAAGAACATTTTTCCACCAAATTTGAAAGGGAAAAAAATTAGGTTCAGCTGGTTTTAATTTAGGAAGTTGATGGAAGGGGGTGCTTGTGGATATTGAAATATTTAAAATCTTTTGACTACCCACACTCCTTTTTTTGATTTGTTTGTTTGTTTTTGTTTTGCTCTGAGCCATTGAATCATGAAATATTCCCTGGTTCAGCCTGAGAAAAGAGCCTGCTAAGGTGAATCCACACCATCCCTCTGCATTGTGACTTTGGGACAATGTAAATCCTCCTGCTGCCCGCACAGTTGCTGAAATATTTCAGTCTGTTGTGTTGTCTTTATTCAAGCAGAGCTGTACAGTTCTCCTTAGTGGATACGGGGCATTTGTTTGTTAGTGCTGGATGATTATCTGTTTCTTGGGACTTTTAGTTTCTTGTGCCCTCTGAGAGTACTGAGCTGTGATATCAACCTCTGACCTGGTTTTGTGGTCTCTTGGAAAGTTAATTTTGGCTAAAAACCAGGCTGTGGAAGAGTCATCAAAGCACCTCTGTGAACCGGAATAGTTGGGATGCTCAAGTAGGATGAGCGACTCCTGGATTTAGGACTTCAGATTAAATTAACCATGTCCAGGAGCAATGATCTGGGGGCTATTTCAAGGAACCAAGAGCCTAAGGAGAGGACTGGTGGGGTTTACTGGGGTCATAGCCCCTTCTCCTCAAAAACTGGATTCCTTCTGGCTTTTCCCAACAGCCTGCTGCTTTCCCAGTCCCTTCTCCTCCTCATTAAATGATGGAGGCTTACTGCCTTCCCCAGCCCACATCTTCCATTGCTTCTCCATCCTTAGCCTGCAGTCTTATCCATGATTTATTTTCCTATTAGCCATGGACCTGAAAATGGATGGTTGCCTTTCTGTCTGCATCCACCATTCACGTCTCTGAAGGTTTATTACCATGGTCACACTGAAGCTGCTCTGAAAGAAGCTGAGTTCATTTCACCCATCAAGCAGGTCAGGGTTTTATGGGCTCTGGCTGTTCTCCTATGGTTCCTCTGAAGTTAGTCTCCACCTTTCCCGAGTTGTGGACTTCAAGCTGAATGCAGTACTACATCTCAGACCGCTTTGATTTAAGTGGAGCTGCATGTCTCATGGCAATGCTCATAGAGATGGATGCAAATGTGATCACCTGCTTTCTGTGGGGGTTTTTGTTTTTTGTTTTGCTTTGTTTTTAAGCAATAGCAAGGTGTATTCCACTTAAGCTCCATCAGGTCTTGCCTTTGCTTCTTCTTCAGACCTGCTGGTCTACCGGATGCTTACTCTCTTAAATTTCTGCAAATGATCTTGAAAAACTGGAGTAATGGCCTTAAAAAAGTAGGACTTGGTTGGGTGCTTCAGACCCAGCTGCTGGGTAACAATGCAGCATGTGAGCGCAGCCAGCAGCAGGAGTTTGGCCAAGCTGGAGCACAGCCAGCACAGAGAAGTCTTGGTGATTTTATTTTTGGCATGGACAATTAAAATAGTCCGTGTAACTCCAATAGTTCTCCAAGCTATATCATATTTTATTTGTGAGCTCTTAAAATTTTAGACTCTTTTGTCTTCAGTCCATGTGAAAAGTGGACAGTGCTGTATTTTAAGTATAATTATGTGGATTTGAAAGTTTCCTTTTTCATTCTTTTTACTGTCGGAGCCTTAAACGCTGCATGGGCTATATAATCAGCTGCAAACTGTATCCATGTGTAATGCACATGGCAAAAGCATTTCGAACTGCATCTCCATCCTAACAGCACCGTTCACTCTGGAGCAGCCGGAACTTGGATTTCCGCTCCAGAAGAAATTTTGCCTTTCGCATGTTATTTTCATGCTCAATCACAAAACAGCAGATTTTTTTGTTGTTTTATTTCCCTCCCAAAACAACATTGTAAATATTATCTTGGATCAGCCAGAGTGTTGTTTAGAAAAAAAAATAATCTTTTACTTTCTGATGTTGGCTTTCTTATTTTTATTTTTTTTTAGATATTCTAAAATGGTTTCCAAAGAGACCATTGAGGCATCCTGCTCCAATATGTCCTCTTTGTTTTGATGTTTTATAACAAACTTCTCAAAGGCAAGCTGTTCTCCTAGAAAGTCTCGGTTTTTTAATGACATGGCAGTAGCTAATGGAAAACACTCCGTCAAAATCATCTTGACAAACTTCAGCTATATTCTCCCCAATTGCTGCTTCTGGTTTTATATTACCGCTGGTATCATAACTGGTATTTATTTAATACGGTGCTGTGTCTCTGAATAGCTAGTGGAAGAAAATATCTGTCTGGGAGAAGAGCCTATTAAAATAAGAGGAATTATATGCTATTTAAAAAAATAGATTAAAATACAGGCATGTGGGTATGTCACTTGGGGAATCCTTGTGCTCTGGGCACATTCGTAATGTGTGCTCGGTCTCCCTTGGAAAGAAGGAAGTTCCCAAACTATTTGAAGCCTTCCCAACAGACCTCCCACAAATGATAACTTCTTGAAAGCCCCAATGTCTCCAAAGACGTACATGGCTTCAAAAGGGAATCCCCTCCTATGATTAGAACCGTACAGCCTCCCATCTGGATCCGAGCTCCAATAATAAGGGTCAGGACCTTGTCCATACGTAGTAAAAAAAAATACTGTAAGAAAGCACTTTTTTAGTATTTCCAGATGTAGGGAGAACATTTTTCTTTTTGAAATACAATGAGAAAGCTTTGTCAAGCTTTTCTGGAAACAAATATATAGGCAAACCCAGCGAAGAAAAACATTTTGCCAAATAGTAAAGACACGTTAGGGCAGGTGAGTTTAAGAGTTGGCAGCATGACGAGTTACCAAAGGCCAGCATATTTTTGAACTGTACTGTAAATGGGATTTATTTAAATCAAATAGGGAATCACATTTTAAATAGATTCATAGATTTTTTTTTTTTTCAGGCCTGAAGGGATCATTAAATTTTCTAGGCTTTTCTCCAGTATAACCTAGCCCGTTGAATTTCCCCCTCAATTACTCCTGCAGAAAAAAAATAGGAGGAGGAAAAAAAAAAAACAGAAACCAAATAACTTGCATTTGAATGACATTTTGGAAGACCTGCTTTAATCAGACTTGATATCACAACTTGAAAAGTCGCAAGGTTCTCTGCTCCATCTGGTCATTCAGATAGTCAGTCCCCACATTCTTTGTTTCACGTTTGGGTTAGCCTGCTTTAGCCTTCAGCCCTTACTTCTTTCTATCCCTTTTTCTTCATCATAAAAAAAGCCAACCCTTTAAGCATGTGGTATTTTTATTTCACAAAGGTCTTTATGCACCATAATCAAATTGTCTCTTGATCTTTTTTTGATAAGTGAAACAGGTTATGCTCCATGAATCCCTCTGTTTTTAACTCAAGCTCTTAAATAATTCTTCTGGCTGTCCCCTGAACTATGCCATTCAAGCGTGATCTGAAGCTTGGGTATGACTTCCTTTCAAAATGTGCCGTGAGGAACAAAATTAAATGAAAAGGGTACTTCCTTGAAAAAAAGGAAGGTATCTACATGTCTGCAGACAAGATAACATTGCATGCATTTGCCAGTTTCAAACATGGATAACTGGATGCACATGGAAAATAATTCAATTTCCTTCAAAAATTAAAATAAGCAAAATATGTTTCAACAGGTTTGGAATTTGTACTTGATTTTTTTTTTTTTTAAAAAGCAGCTGAAGTAGAAGCATTTTCTTAGTTTCATTTTTATGGGGTTTTATATTTCATCATATACCACATGTTTTGCTTGGATTTTTTGATTCATGGGGTTTTCCTCTGCTCTTTTTTTCCTTTATTCTCATTTAAAGAACAGAAAAAAGAAAGGAAAGAAGGAAAAATCAAATATTTTGTGCCTTTTTTACGGGGAAGGAAAAGGACTTAATGCCTCTTTAAAAAAAAAAAAAAAGTATTGGTTTCTTTAAAAGCTACTTTGGTTGGAGGAGGAAGAGCATCTTAAGAAATTTTTCTGATTTCCTCTGCTCTGGCTGCCCTAATTGTGCTGTGAAGCCCAGCAGCAGAATGGCAGGCTTACCCGGGGTTTGATCATTGCACGGGGAGGACAGGTCGGTATGGAGGGGCTGCACGCAGCACAGCTGCAGTGTTCTTCTTTCTCCTTTGATCAGCTTGCCTGAAATATCCTCTTGCCCTTAATAGCGAGCTTGAGACAGAACAAGGGAGATCTTGTCTGATGTCATCTGGTTAAGGTCTTGAGAAATTTTGTGTAAGCTTAGTTCTACCATTTTTGCTTCCCTGAAGCGTAGCTCTGGGATCAGTCCCTGGGGCTGGACTGTGTTTGCAGGGCTGAGGTGTGACCAGGATGACATATTTGGCAACATCACCCATCTCCATCTCCTGCTTCCTGGGAGGAAACAAGGTCAGGATGCTGGAGCCAGATGAGCACTATGTTTGGTGCTAATCACATGGTTGGACACAAGCTATAGGTAGAACTACTGCAGGTCCAAATATCTCCAGATTTATCTACTTTTTTTGACAGGGAATTAGGCTGGAGGCTTTATGGGTGTGATGATGAATTTACGCATGTCCAACACAGTAGTAATTCCTGAAACAGGGCAGTGAATCTGGAAAACTCAACCATATCCATAATGCAAGGGAAGCAAAGAAGGACGATGTGTGTTCTACAGGCAAATTTAGCACAATTTACTTAGCTCAGGAATTCGTTGTTCACTTGGATGTCACCTATATGATCAGCAATCCTTGTCGGCTCTGGCAGTTTTGTGTCGTGTTGCTGCAGGTGAGGATTTATTGTGACAGCCATTGGTGCACAGTCATGAAGGTGAGACAAGAGAAAATGTTGCATCTTCTGAAGAACAGGTTAAAAAATCTTATGTTGCATGAGTGTAGTTAGCCTCTTTCTTTTTAAAGCAAGAGCAACAGGAGTGAAAGGGCCCGCCAGGTCATGGTGTGTTTATGAAAGCTCAGTTTCCTGGAAGCATGGGACCTTAGGAGACTTTTGGTTTTCATTTTTAAAAACACTGTGTTTCTAGCCCATGTGACTGCTGAGAAAAACTCGACAATATCATCTCTGTGGGTTGGTGAGGCTCAAAAAGCATTGGAGAGTGAAAAGAGGAGCCTTTCAAGTGCCTTCACTCTGCAGCTGATTCCACAAATGTTTGGGTCCTGACTCACCATTTTGAATGTTTTTAGACTTGGCAGTGCATGTCTAGCAAACGCTTGGTGGGTTCCAATTCTTTCAGAGACAGTCTAGATTTTGCTGGTGTTTTGTTTGGTTTTGGAGGGTTTTTTGGTTGAATTTCTTTCCCCTTTTTTTTATTTTTTAATTTAAATCATCCTTGAAGATTTCATGCTGTCATCAACCAAATATTGTTGGTTAGCGATAAGTGCCAGCAGAGTATGAAAAGGAATATCAGAATTAATGGGTAATTTTGCAACCTAGAATTGGTAGTAATAACCTGTTGATAGTCCAAGAGTTTACTGCAAATGGTTCAATTTGTCTTGCCTGTTTCACATCGAATGGTATTATTCAGGAAAAAAATTTAGTAGTATATAACTACTTGAATTTAACAGTAAACATGCTTGGAAAATACTGTTTGAAGGTACATTTCCCCTTACCTGAGATCTCCTCTACCTCCCTCCATCATGGGCTGGGAGAAGGGATGTATTAATTAATCCCGTGTTTTTAATAGCACAGATTGTTTGTCCCCTTCACTATCCCACCCATCACCGGCAGGAAATGCAGACGAGAGATGGGGCAAGATGGAGCTGAGTGGTTCTCTGAGCACCATGTGGAGTCCAGTTTCATCTGTCATGTTCTGTGCAGCCGCTAAGTGGAAGCACATTGCGGGACCCCGAGGCTCCCCGCCTGCGCAGGGTGCTGCAGCGGCACAAGCCCTGCAGCCGCTTGCTCTATGGGGAGATTTTTATTAAAAAATATCTGTACAACTTCCTGGTCTTTTTGTTTGTCACAGTCTCCACAATTCTGGTATGATACAAACGCTAGCTTACTTAGTTCTGCTGTATGTTAGTTATTTGGAACACTTTTGTGCTGATAAATATAATTCTTTTTTTTTAATAATTAGGGTTTTTTTGAATGAGAGGTTTTTAGCTTTTTTTAAACTTTTCTATTAACGTGCAGAGGAATTCTGAACTACCAATTCTGTAAATATTTTTATATTTATACTTGTGTGTTGTATAGAGTTTATATAGTCTTTAAAATCTGTAGCTTATTCCAGATCTTAAAGTAATTTTTAGTCTAGGTTCCAGAAGGAAACAAATGCAACCATGTTAACAGCATCTTAATTCATAATGATATATATTGCACACCAATTATATGCATATGATACTGCATACATACATGTACATGTATGACCATTTAGATCATATCCCAAGGGTGTGATTCAGTGTAGAAACCAGCCCTCGTGAGCAGTGTCCTCAGGAGGGCATGGGACACCACTTCCCCTCAGCTGCCTTTTCCATGGAGTAGAGTTCCTTCACAGTAACTGGACCCCTGAGGAGGGCTCACCCTGCTGCAGGGGGTAACACCAGCAATGGTGTAAGAGCAACAGCTGGTTGCCCAGATTTGCATCCCTGAGCTGGGGCTGAGGAGCCTGCAGCATCACCAGCCATAATGGGGAGAAAAATCACAACCCAGCATTGCCCTGCCTGGGGGTGTGTCACAGTCATCGTCCTTCTCTGCTTTTCTGATGTATGAGGGTCAGGTTGTCAACCACATCCTGGTGGCTGCAGCTCCTTCAGGCGATGTCCCCTTCTATTTGGGTCTCCTCATCTGTGGCTAAACCTTGCAAGTCCTGCCTGGACTGAAGCCAGCCCTTCTTGCTCATCCAGGGAATTAAAGCTCTCCAATCCAGGCTAACCCCATCTAGCACCCTGGTGATTGCAGCACCTTCCCCCCTCTGATGACTATGGGCTTCTCTGCCTGCATCCCTTTCCCCACCATTCTGTGTTCCTGCACCTCCCTTCTCCCTCACATCCAAAGTCTTGGTGGTGGTGAGACTCTTCTCCTGCCCTTCCCCATCTGCTCCTTCCTCTGCTGTTCAGTGTCAGGTCGACACATGCACCATCACTTCCCAATTACCCTCTGTGCTTTCTCCTCACCCTTGGAGAGGTTGGTCCCTATAAATGTGCACTGAGCTACCCGGCTGTGACCTTCTGAGACCCTCCTTAAAATCCACCACGATAGCTGCAGGAGACTTAGCCTGTCATACAGCTTTTTAAAATGCAATTAGACCTGGTCTCAGATTCTCCTTTATTGCTTTTTATGTTATTTAAGGAGAAAAAAAAAAGGAAACAAAGACCTAGCTGTGTAGATTCTCATTTCACTTGCAGTGTGGCTTTTGAGCTGGGAATTTGGTCTACTGAGTCCAAAAGGTTAAATACCACACAGAAATAGTTTATATCCCTGTCGGTGTGTCTAATATTTAATTACGGAGTAGTTATGTTTGCTAAAAGCTCAAACCATGCATCAAACAAGACTGCAGAGGCTAAGGAATGGAAAGGTATGTTGTCTAGCAAGAAATCCATGGAAGAAGCAGCATTTGCACACCCAGCTGTGGTGGCAGCTGCCATGGGAAGAAGTCACCAGTGCTATGACCCCCACCACTGGCCATGGAGGACATCTGTTGCTCCGGTCCAACACCATAACCAATTTTTGTGAATATTTGAAGGCTGAATTAGCTGAATAGCTCCAGATTACCATAAGACCTCTATGAGTTATGTCTTTGCCAACAAGATCTCCTTGGACTAACCAGGAGGAGCTGTGGTGGTGGATCTCAGGAGGCAGCAGCTAGGTTAGCCACAGATTAGTTTAGACAAAACCACCCCAACCCTCATGAAATACATCATCCCTATCTTTGCCCTTGTAGGAACACCACATCTCCAGCAAGTACTTGCCAAATATACTAAATGTCACGCTGTGCAAGGAATTTACGTCATATTTGCCCCTTCTAGCAGCAGTACCAGCTGTGGGCATCTGAAATGGTCCTTACCCAGACTCCTTCCAGACTTAAACCAAACACATTTGGATCAGTTGGAAGTGCTTGCCTCTTCTATTTGTGCTTTTTGACCTTTATTTGTGTCAGTCCTCATGGCTGGAAAGGCCCTTACCTCTCCAGAAGCAGCTGATTTAGCTCAAACACCTCATCTCAGAGGTAGCTGTAAAGGAGTAGAGGGTTTTTTAGCATAGCCATTCACCATAACCACCACAGCTTATTTTTCTGTAGCTTCCAAAGCCTTCATGAATCAGCATCTTTGCAATGCAGAGGGCAAATAATTGCAAAAAAGTGTGTTTTTTTCTATATGTGTGTTGGTTTTTTGCATGCCTTGAGCGGAGTTTCTAACACGAGTGGTGGAGTTGTCGAGGATTGGTTAGCTGACAAGGGTCACATAGACATACTGTAGATGGCTGACCAGGATTTTGGGAAACATCGGACTCTGTTAGTCTGAAGTGCTGGGGTGGTAAGGACACGCTGTCCTTGACTGCAGCTGCTATACGATAACAGCATGCTTACGGTCAGCTAAGGCATGGGAACTTAAGGGAGTAAGCAACCAAGAATGAGGAACTAGGGGAGGGGTTGACGTTTAGGATAGTGACCAATTAATTAGGTTACAGAATATGTATGATCTCATTAAGAACTGTATAAGTATGCTGAACGCTAATCAATAAACGAAGCTTACTGATCGCTCATATTGAGTGCTCAAGTTCTCCCACTGCGACAGGAGTTGCAGTTGTTTCATTAACAATGAGTAGCTTGATTCTGTGAGAGTTAAAAGAGCCATGAAGAAATACCCAGATTTTCTGCATTCCACTTCGACTTGATTTCAGGCTGTCTGGTTGCCTAGTCATGGATGCATTTCAAACTTTTGATTGAAATATGGACAGTATGTGATTTAATCGGTACTTGTTTTATCTGCAATGCTCCGTTTGAACTCTTTGTAGCATGCTGTATCTTGGCATGTTCAGACATGCTTCAAATTTGCCATCTGGTTTTGGAACTGAGTACCTGTTTCTTTTACAGTTGCACTCCATATCCCTCAGGGGGTCTGTTTGTTTTCTTTACCCTTTTTTGATTTGGGATTACGCTAAGGACAGAGCCCTCCTCTATTGCACCCGGGGAAGCAGCACAAGGACAGCAAAGACCTGCACACAGACCAATGGGCAAACCTCAAAACCCTTTGAAGCGTGGTTCGGATCTGTGTCCAAAAGTTGGGATGCTTTTCTGAAATTCATCCAAACATATCTGAGACTCTTTGGGTTAGGAATTAGGTTAAAACCCAGGAGAATAGTAACTTTTTATTTTTTAATCCCCTCTTCAGCCTTTCTGTACTTACAGGTTCTTGCAAAGCCCATACCCCAGTGAAAAATCATAATTCATGGGAGAACTCAATCATTCTCTCTCTGCTTTTGGAAGAAATTAAGATGACCAAATGTGTGCAGTCACTGTGGATGGGAGAATAGGTTGAGATGAGCCCAACAGTTTCCCCTGCTGTGTGGACTGTAACTGGGACCTAAGCTACAGTTGTAGGACACAGAGATGCCCCTCGACGTAAGCCACCATCTCCTCTTTCTCTGCAAACTGTGTTTTCTTTTGGCATTTTACCACCAATAAATCACTCTCCTCTAGTTACTTCATGTACCCACATGGGCCCTAGATCACCCCTGACATCTGCAGATCATCCAACCTGTTGATCTGGGGTTCCTTCACCCCTGGGGTTGTCCCACCAGACCTTTTTGGAGGAATGTGTTTATCAAACAGAAGCAGTGTGATGCCCCATGGAGGAAACCTGCTGGCTTGCCCTAGGGTCCCTGGTGCCACCAGCAGGCTCAGAGCTCAGTGGGACCAGCACCATCCAATGTGCAAATCTCAAAACATTTGCCTGCCCTTGCTGAAAAAAAATGTAGCTTGGAGCCAAACCACACAACCAAACCCAGAAATTAAATCAGGTAGAAAAAACCACCACCATATTCTCCAAGATCATGGCCTACACTGCATCTATGTGATGCTAAAATTTTAACCTAAATCCTACGGTACTGATGTATTAGCCTACAGTACTGAAATATTAGCCCTGGCCAGCATAAATCAGAGCTGCGTTGCCAAGGCTCTTGGAGCCCTACTGATTTATCCCGTTATTGCCTGGCATGCTGACCTGCCCAAGGGTTTTAATCAGGTCTGAGGCAATTGAAGTATATAGCAAATAAATTACCTTGTGTTCTTTGATAGCATGGCAAGGGTTTCCCAGTTGAAGAGGTAGAAAATCTGAAATCAAACCATCAAAATACGGCCTCGACTATATTTTACCCTTTCAGCCTCAGTTCATCAAAAAACCAGTAAAAGCCTCTGTGGATACCGCCTGGCTGCTACTTATTCTCCTCCTAATGAATGTGGAAATATCCATGGCAATTGGAATTTATGGATGAAGGAATTCCAGTTACCATCATTTCATCTCTGCTGTAATAAGGCAGGCTGTGGCTGACAGCCCTGTAAAATACTGCCAGCTCACCAAAAAACCCTTGAGAAAGGGTTGTCGGAGCTCGTCCAGCCTGTATCCAGGGGGAAAAACCACCTCTAAACCTCCAGAAGATGTTTATAACATAGTGCAGCTCCTGTTCCTTCACAGGCCTCTTCTCAAAGCCAAATGAAGGCACACCAAATACTTTATTGAGTGGGCTCTGATGACCTTTGCTTATTTTTTTTTTTTTAAATGAGCAGATCTGTTTAAGGGGGGAAAAAAGTATATGAAAAACACAAACTAACTTCAGATGGCGAGTTTAACCTCCAGTGGTCTTGTAGATTAGAAAACATTAAATCTTTTTATCTAAGTTCTAATAAAAATCATGTCTCCCGTGGTTTTAGTGACAGCTTCCAACTACACTTAAAAGCTTATTATATTCAGGTCAGGTAGTGTGCACTACAAAACTTTTTTTTTTTTTAATATTTTAAATCATTAGTTTAAGTTTTGCTCTTACTATGAATACTTTTTAAGTATTCTTGCCTGTCACAATTTCACCCAGGAAAAGCTTCAAGTTTAAAGTGAAGCAACATCAAGTTTCAACTAACAGAAGAGAGAATTTTAATAGCAAATCAAATCCATTGTGTGTTTACTTACCTTCTTTTTTACAGTGATATAAATATACCATATTTTAATGTATTAGCTGAGAAAAAATATCTTTTTTTTTTCATCTTCTAAAATTAATTAAGTATGGAAAGGGTCGAGGCAGCTTGACTTCATCCTCAGGTAGAAGTGTCCCCAGGGGTGATGTTGAGTTGTTGATTTCACTGGCTGGAAAAGCCTCTGGAGCTGAAGGAAAACACGCACTTTCTCCAATAAAGGGAAATTTTGAAGGTTTTAGAGGAATTAACTGCAGATCCTGGCAAAGCTGAGATGGGCACAACTTGCTGGCTGAGTAGGCTATTAAAAAAACCCAAAAGTTTCAGGTGAGCACAGCTACTCATTGATTTGGTCTGGATTCTGCACAGCCTGCTGGCAAGGGGGATAAAACGAGGAAGGTAGATGTGAACTGTCAGTTTGGGGTGGGTTTTTTGCTATTTTTTGGAGTAGGTTTTGAAATGCATATTGGTATCTTGAACTGGAATTCCAAAATGGTGTTTTAAGTGAAAATGTAGTTAAAGAGAATGTTTTTGCTTGCTTGTTTGCTTTTGGAATGCAAAATGGAGAAAAACAACCCCCAAGACAAAATGACCTTGTTTCATTTGGGGTGAAACAAGGCATTTAATTCAATCCAAACCTGAACATTGCTTTTCTCCTTTTTTTTTGGCAAAAAAAAACCCCGCTGCTTTTTTTTGCTTCTGGTTGATTCAAAATAATTTGGGATACGCCTGAGGTTTCATTTGTTATTGTTCTCCCAGTTTGCCCACTCAACTGAAAATGTGATTATTCCTGTGGCTTTGTCGGGCGCAGTTTCGGGATGCAGGCG
Organism: Antrostomus carolinensis; assembly: GCF_000700745.2. Classification (NCBI taxonomy): domain Eukaryota; kingdom Metazoa; phylum Chordata; class Aves; order Caprimulgiformes; family Caprimulgidae; genus Antrostomus; species Antrostomus carolinensis. The sequence goes on along the minus strand of NW_010301399.1, from coordinate 31,516 downwards.
GGAGGGAGCAGCATCGCTCGGCAGTGCTGCACTTGATCCTGCCAAGGTGGGAGTTTGGTGGGGTAAAAATACCCTAATACTGCTGGATGGGGGAGAAAATCTATCCAGCTCTCCATGCCAGCAAAACCCATGTGCACACACACCCCAGCCAGGGTCTCTGATGGGTCCATTTACCACTTTTGACCTTGTCCTTTCCTCTCCTCAGCTAGAAGCAATGTTCTGGCACTAGGTGGAAATGTGCATCAGCAGTTGGAACGTCTCCTTTCAAGAGGAGCTGTCTCCTTTCAAACCGTGGCACCCCAGTTAGCCTACTGGTTGTGCAATGCTTCATTGCAGCAACTCCCATTCAGCATCCCATCACCTTCCATCACCATCCCCTGCCCTGTCTGTATTTTCTGGCTATTACCAAAAGGCAAAGAGAAATGTCTTTTCCGTGCCTCTCCCAGTTCTGCATTATTATTGACAATTTTCAACTGAGCAGATCAGCCTAACTGCTGGGATTAGATTCATTCCCTACCTACTTAAAAAAAAGCTTTTTTAATGGCCTTGGCCCACCCAGACATGGAATTTTCCTCATGTCTTTCTGCTTTCCAGATTGATTCAGTTTGGAGATTGCTGAGGTACCTTGCTTATATATATTGCTTTCCTTTTTTTTTTTTTTCTTTTTTTTTTTTTTTGTGTGTGTGTGTGTTAGCTAAAATCAGAACATAATGAGTGACAGTAACAGTGCAATGCACCAAGCTGTGTTTGACTTCCATCAAATCCATGTGGTTTATATGGAAAATATAGTATCACATCTGTAATACTAGTGAGTATCATGCATTCAACTGATAAGTCTGAAGATATCTCAACATCCCCAGTGTTGTTAACACGAAAATATTGGGTTGTGCCAATCTAAGCCAGTATGGTGCCTCTTGGAGCAGCCATCAGTTGGGGCAGGAGTGGGTTAACGTGACGCATCCTTCCCTTCAGAGCTGGGCATCCCAGACCTTTTGAAATACTCTCAACTGTAGTAAATCCGTAAACCAAAATCAGGCTGTTTGGAGTCTCCCTTTACTTAAAAGGAAGCAAATGTTAACAGGAATAATGAAAAACTTAAAATAATGTGATAAAACAACCAGCTAATGTCCAGACCCACCCCTTCGGTGCAACTTTTGGACATTTCAGAAACCAGTATTTCCCTCTGTAAAATTGTTATTCCAACGACTAAACAACCCTTGCACTTGATGGGGGCATTTTGCTGCCAGAAATATTGGGGAAAAAAAAATCTGACTTTCCATTCATGAGAGCATTTAAACAACACTTTACATCAAAGCCCTTTCATTCCCCAGCCAGAGGAGTTATAAATGGGGCTCGGTGCAATCGGTACGGCTCCTGCCTCGGGACGGAGCGCTTCAAGTGCCTCGTGCTTTCAAATGCCACAACATTAATATCCACCATCCTGGAAGTTAAAAGAATATTTATTCACGTACACATCACATTAATAATGCATCGATTGACTGCTCTTATATTTAGAAACTAATATATTAAAACAAATTACCAAGTGACAAAACTTTCTTGACAGGGGATGAAATATGTTGGTCTCTTTATTGTATGTTATATATATTATTAGAAATCAAGTAAATTCTTCCCATACTGTGACTTTTTAAAATAAAGTCTTCGTGTCTGATTCTCATTTATGCTCCAAGCTCTGTGTACTCCACTGCTCATGTGAAGTGGCAACAGGGCAGATAAGAACGAAGTCTTTCAAAACTGATGACTTTAAATCTCCTTATTTAGGATGTACTTGATGGGAGAAAATGACCTTCCACCCTGCCCATAGCTACAGTGAGGGTTGGATATCAAGAACTAAGATTTGAGGACCTCAATACTAAAATTTAGAAAGGTCTTTAGCATAATCCTTTAATCTGTTTACCGTTAGATACAAGAGAAAATGCTTATTTACAAGAGTAAACATCTACTTCCATTTCAAATAGGAGTTTAATCTGTTTAGAGAAAGGCTTGGGAGGAAATAATTCAAAGTACTTTAAAGACTAAGGTTATCGGGTTTTCTTTTTCCTTCAAAGGAGATCTCAGGCAACCTTCAGAGGAACCTGAATTCATCAGAATTAGTCTGAAAGTGTTTAAAATTCTCAATTATTTGACCTCGTCACAGTAAACCTCAATGCAAGATGGGCTAATTTTTGCCTATTTCAGAGTGACTGTAGTGGAGGCTGTAAAGCATGTGGCTCTGCATTGGATGGGTTTTCCATTCTGCAAACATGTGCATGGTTCCAGCTGTTCAATTAAGTTTTATGGGTGACTCTAACACAGGCTAATTTTCTGGAGACAGCATGATTATGATATTATATTCCATTTTTATTCCTGTGTTTCAGTCATTAGTATGTTCTGCAGCAAACTTTAGATATAATTTTGAAAGGGCTTAGTGCTTAAATATTTAGTTTTCTTTTAAGTCTTTATTTAAATATAATTTTGATTAAAACCACCCGTCCTACCAGACAGCCTTTCCTCACACTCTGCATCCATTTCCATGCAACACCTTCTCCTGAGGACAGAACAAATTGACTCCTGTTTACTGTAGATCTGCTTATCCTGGTGAAAACTGGGTAAAACCTATTTTTAGAAGCAAAGTTGGATGCTGAGCTCCCAGTAGCTCATCAAGGAACTGGGACAGGGTGAAATGGAGCTGCAGCCCTGGCTGGGTGGGAAGGATCTGGGCTTAACGTAGCAACTTTCCTGCCCAGCCTCCTTCAAGGAGGCAAAGGGAATAAAACACAAACCCTGCTCCTCTTTGCCAAAACACCTCCTCAGTAACAAATACCAGCAGTGGGAATGTCAACATCTTCTGCAAGCAGGTGATATGAAATTCAGTCTTTTCCAGAGAAGCAGCTGATGTAGTCCTCAAATTCCACTTAGAAATAGAAGATGAGGTGTTTATTTCTCAAGATATCCTTCATACAGGAGCAAGATGTCATCTTTCTCCAAGAAGACATCACAGTTCATAGCTACATGCACATATACATCCACATAAATAATAGTGTATATGGAAGAACACATTGCATCAAGTGGCAGAGTATCAAGATCATGATTAAACTACTTATGACTAGGAGTTTAGAGGCTGATATAACATAAATGGTGTTCTGTATTGACCAGTGCCACATACATTTTGTGTGCTTATTCTGGGGTTAAACTTTCTAGCAGGGCCTGTAGCAATAGGACAAGGGGTAATGGCTTTAAACTAAAAGAGGGTGGATTCAGACTAGATATAAGGAAGAAATTTTTTACAATGAGGCTAGTGAAAAACTGGCACAGGTTGCCCAGAGAGGTGATAGATGCCCCATCCCTAGAAACATTCAGAGTGAGGTTGGACGGTGTTCTGAGCAACCTGATCTAGTTGAAGATGTCCCTGCTCATGGCAGGGAGGTTGGACTAGATGACCTTTAAAGGTCCCTTCCAACCCAAACCATTCGGTGTTTCTATGATATTCTAAGCAATTCCTTTTAACCCTGTTCACTGTGGGAGAGACAGCAGCATGGACAAGTACCTGTCCACTTCGGTACCCAACCTTTTGTTCCTGACCCTTTTCTCATGCAGTTCAGACACCCCCAGGCTTCTTAACCCTATTGAAGTCAACAGCAAAACTGCCAGGAGTCTTGATAGAGAAACATTTTTAACAGGATCTCAGCAGTAGTAGTGATGTTATGAGCTCATGGACTCACCTTAGGTGGAAGCAGTCACGTCCCTTTATGTTATGTCTGAAGTTATCCCTCAATTTGTAGTCTTTGAACTGCAAGTAGTGCTCTCCTGTCTCTTGGGTAGCTCCCTGCTCTCCTTGCTTCACTGAATTGCCTTGTCCCACAACAGATCTCAGAGAACTTCAAAAAGGAAATAACTATTTTTTAACCCACTTCCTTTAGGTCAAAAAATTGATGGTTAAGAAAGCGAACAGGGAGCAGTGATGCCAATCCATCCCAGATATACTAGGTTCCTCCCAGCTTACCCCTCTTGGCAAGTCCAAAGGTCGGGGCAGTCTTCCTCCAAGAGCCCTCAGGAGGAGGACATGGGCAGATGTGTTGTTCACCTTTAATTCAGAGAGACTCACCCCGTGCATTGGTTTTCAGGCTTTTGTGATATATTAATATCTGTGTCTTTCTGGGGCACTTGTAAAGCAAAAAGAATCAAACCTAGTTTGATCTCCATCCTTAAAAAAGTTATGTTCTTTTTACTTTGGGGGAAGTAAGATAGGCATAGGGGGGGCATGAGGAAACATAATAATACATTCAATAAAGAATGTTTTGATTTGTTTGATTGAGTTTTTATAGGCATGGAAAGAACCAGCTTTGTTTTATTAGGAGTGTGAAATGTCTTTTAATTTCTGCTCTGAACAGACTGTTCTTCTTCCCCCCAAAGAGAGAGGCCATTGAGCACCACCAAAGTGTAACCATGGCAGAGGATGGCACCGTCAGGTGGACTTCACTCCGTTCGGGTAAGTGTGGCTTTCTTCTCGATGCCCATGTTTCTAGATGTATATGTTGTATCTGAGAATGGGTCATAGGGTATTCACTTTCCATGAGCCTTGGATGCAGTAATGCTGTGGCTTTCGTTATTTAATCCCGTTGTAGTTATGGTACGCTAGTAACCAGACTCAGCACCACAAATGGGAAACTGAAAAGTTCTGGGTAGGGGTCAGTCAGTTTTATCTATTCCCATCCTGAAAGCAGCCAACAAAAATAACCAGAGTTAGCAACATCAAACACAAAAACAAAAAGAGAGCTTCGTTGCCAGGAGGAAGGAGGAGGAGGGGGAGGACAGAGAACCTCAGACACCCAGTTCAACCACAGGGAGTAGGAGAAGGAAAATGAGGTCCCTGCAGCCCATGGAAGTTCAACAGTGGAGCAGATACTCACATGTAGACCGTGAAGGACTCCACATTGGAGTAGAAGAGCTGAGCCTGAGGGCAGGTGTGACTGAAATTGAGACCCTGAGAGTCACTTAATGCCCGAGTGGGGGTGGACCCCCAAAGCCAGGGAGTAAGGAGGTGCACTGGACTGGAGACCCATCTGCAGCCCATGGACATTCCCATGCCAGAGCCAGGAGCTGTGCCTGAAGAGGACCGTGACTCCATGGGAAGCTCACATTGGAACACTTTGTTCCTGGACTTTCATGCCAGGAAGAGCAGCCGAGGTGAACTGATTGAACCCCCATTCCCTGACTCCTGTGCTGCTGGGGGGAGGAGGTAGAGAAATCAGGAGCTAAGTGATTTGAGCCCAGGAAGAAGGGAGGGGTGGGGAAAGGTGGCGTAAGATGTGGTTATTATGTCTAGTTAGATGAATGGCAATGAATTAAATTGATTTTTTTCCCCATCTTTCCATAAATTGAGTCTGTTTTGACCATGACCATAACTGGTGAGTGAGCCGTCCCTGTCCTTCATTCCTAGTCCTCTGCCCCCTTTGTTGTGACTCCCTTCTCATCTCACCAGATGGGGGGAGTGAATGCAGGACCGCATGGTCCCACTGTGGGTTGAACCACCAGAGCCCTGTAGGTCTCTCTCAGCTTTTACAGGTAAGGCAAGAAAGCACGGTATTTTCAAGTGAGAAATTTTAATTTCATTAAGTCAAAACAACAGAATTAGGTGACCAATGGAGCAATACCTGAAAAATCTGACTGGAATGTAATAGGGGAGAGTTTTCACTATACAAACTTGGGAAATTCAAACAGTACATGGAACAAACTTGTGAGGTTTTGATGGTAGCATTTTTGCAAAAATTTGCAAAATTTCAGCTTTCCTTTTTGATGGAAATTTCAATAATTCATACCAATCTCAAACAAGTGCAATCCTCACTTTCCAACTGTGAAGAATTCCCTTGCTGAAGTGTGATCTGGGTCTTCCAGAATGAGTGATAGAGTCAGAAAGGTGAAAGTTAATTTCTTTGTAACAAGGGTTTAATTTAAAATAATTATTGCCGTGTTAAAGAAGCAGCGCCCTCCATTATTTATTTACAACATGCACATTTATATGCTTAACTGCAGCTCAACCCTATTAAACCAATCTGCAGCATCAGCATGTTATTTAGGAAGTTTTGCAGCCTCCTCAGAGATGCTGAAATGATCTTCCTTATGTTTTTTTATATGCAGACCCCAAAGTCACGCTGATGTCGGTAAGGGATTTCTTACAAGGCAGTGAGCGAAGCCATTATTCACACTCTTATCTGGGCCTAAAATCAGAGCAAAGCACTTTTAAAAATGTGCAAATATGGAATATTCACATGTAAGCAAGTACGGTTAGGAGCGTGTGCCAGGTTTCATTTTGGTTTTGGAGTCAAATAGAAGCAATTACAGGGTGTTTGTTATTGTGGAACCCATCCAGATTTTTTTAAGAGGGACTGCTGATGCTTTTTTGAGACATGATCCTGCCATGTGAAATGAGTGCCTTTCTTTACCACCTCTCCTGTGAAGCAAAAGGCTTCACTCTGGGCAGTGCCAGCAATAGCACATGGCCTCAGGTCCCTGTATCAGAAGAAATGAAAGACAAGTCTTCATAGGACTTGAAAATGTGGTGATGATCTGAATGAAAATTAACCATTTTCAATTATAAGTTCATATTGAAGAGCATCCTCATTTTTATGTAGGAAAGTAGAATGCCCCAGAACAGCCTAACAGTCCCAAAACACAGGATCCTGAAAG
>NW_010301399.1:349-24819 GCF_000700745.2 Antrostomus carolinensis | reverse complement strand
TGTTCAGCATGATATTTTTGGCTGACTTTTCCTTTCTCCACATTACAAACCATGATCTTGAGTATTTATCCTTCCCAACCTCACAGCAAAAAATGAGGAGATCATGAAACTCATCCTGAGCCCACGCCTGGGTGAGTTTACACGCCTCAGGATGGGACAAGGTTCCCTCCACGGGACTCACTGCAGAAAGCAGGTCAGGTTTTGTCTTCGAGTTTGGATTTAATCTCATCACTCCAAACACAGGGGTTATTTCTAGGCACAGATTTTCCAACATCACAATGAACACTACAGGCAAAGCAGGCAGGCACATTTCTTCTGGACATGCGGGTTTCTATCACACTTACCCTCCTTTTGCAGTAGCTTAATTAACATGCAAGGCAAAAACTGTGCCTCTAGTCTGCAGAAATGATTTTTCAGTGAGTGTAAATCAGTAGCTACTGACAACTGTGAGGGACAGATGACATTGCAGGCAACAAGAAGGGATGCAGGCTCATTTGTACGTGGTGGCATATGTGGTCAGTGGTGTCCTCAACATATGGAAAAGTCCATATAGAGCAAGGTCCAGCACTCCTTATTGCAGCTTCCTGACGAAGATGGGTTGGTGCTGCAGCTTGTCTTGGAATGTCTTGGGAATGGGATTTCATGATAGACAGAACGAGGAGAAACCATCTTAAATTACAGCAAGAACAGTTCCTACTGGAAATGGGTAAGAGCTTGCCAACAGGAGTGGAGCGGACCACGTAAGGAAGCAGTGAAGTTTCCAGCTAAAGATTTAGTTAGTCCTTAAGGGTTATTGAGTCCTATCGGGAATGATGAAGGGTAGAGCTGGTCACGGTTTACAGTTGAGGGGTGAACCCAACTGGCTCGGTGGCTTCTGCCTTCTGTCGTTTGGCCACTAGGTGCCCCTGTGCACTGCAGGGAGGGCAGAGCCACCACCGCTGCCTGGTCACCAGCCGCACAGAGGTTGAGCTCTAGGGGTATTTACGCCTCTTCTTCTGCAGCTCCTTCTGGTCATGCTTAGAACACTTAGTGGTTCTGCATAATAGAAAGACTCAATGAAACATCAGGTGCTGCAGAAAGTCCACCTGTCCTAATGGAAACCCAACATGCTGTAAAATAGCAAAATTACTGGGAGCCTCTGGCTGTCACCCCAACCAAGGAGTTAATTCTCTGCACCCCTTAGATCTTTGTGCCTGCTGCCCAGGTTCACTGCCTGCTTACTGAGGACTAACTCAAAATTTCAGACCACGCTATCATAGAATCATAGAATGGTTTGTGTTGGAAGGAACCTTACAGATCATCTAGTTATAACCCCCTGCCATGAGCAGGGACACCTTCCACTAGACCAGGTTGCTCAAAGCCTCATCCTACCTAGCCTTGAACGCTTCCAGGGAGAAGCATCCACAACTTCTCTGGGCAACCTTTTCCAGTGTCTCACCACCCTCACAGCAAAGAATTTCTTCCTAATATCCAACCTCAATCTCCCCTCTTCCAGTTTAAAGCCATTACCCCTTGTTCTGTCACTCCCTGCCCTTGTGAAAAGTCCCTCCCCAGCTTTCCTGTAACCCCTTCAGGTACTGGAAGGTCACTATAAGGCTTCTATCTCAAAAGCGTTTCTTCAGCGGTGACTGGAGCACAGGAAACCTGGGCTTGGTCTGCCTGGGTTTTTCCCCAAAGTTTGACAAAGTGTGTTTGTGGCCTTGCATTAGTCGCAGAATTAATCATACCTGACAGGCCAAGTGCAGCCCAGCGCAAAAGGGCAGAGCTCCAGCGAGGCCAGCAGCTCCTGCCAGCTCTGCCCTGGCCTCGTCCATCAGAAGCCATTCTTTGCAAACACTAATTTATTTTCTAGACAGAGGGGGGGACTCATTTTTGGTGTGTCCCCTGGGCAGGTTTTCATTTTTTAGTGTGACTGGCAGGGTTAAGTGACAGAAATGCTTTTCTTTAGCAATGGACAGCAGAGAAAGAGAGCCTTTGTCAGCATGGAGCTGCCACTCTTTTTTGGTGACACCTTTCTTCCAGGACTGCCAGCAAGGGTGAAAATGGCAGTGATTTGTTTGGTAACTCCTTATGGACATGCCTCCACTTCCACCAGGCAGGTCTATTTATAACCTGAGTTTACAACCCTAAGTTAGCCCCCAGCTGTACAGAGCCTATGCCATTAGCCTTCGAAAAGGTTGCGGCAAGAGTTGTTGGATATTTTTGTGCATCCTGTTGCAGGAACTTCTGCCTGTGCAAAAGCATGCAAGGTGGACAGACTTTGCTGTAACAATGTCCTGCAGCAAGAGCAACTTGGACTGTGCTCTTCTTTCTTCACTGCTCCCTGAAACAGAGCAGCCTGGTTGGTTCAGTTCACGACTCATGCAGTCCTGGAGCCTGTGTCTTGCAAAAGCTGTGGCTGCCACAAGCCCCAACATGCACTGACTGTGACATCCTGTCCTCTCATTGCCTCTCCATGGAACCTCTGGATCAAATCTAGGGTTTGCAAAAGTCTAAAACCCTAACTGTTAGCATTACTTCTTCTATGAGCATGGCCTTTGATCAGAGCTGGGATGGTGGGTCCAGTGGGTTGGTTTGCTGAGCAGACGTGGAGGACTTCTGCAGGCATTTGCTTTGATTTGGTCTACAAAACTGTCTCTCCTGGCCACCAGCAATGGCCAAAAGTGTCATGCTCCTCAAGTGTTAAAGGCTCAGTGCATGGTTCTTGCTTTTAACTTGAAATTACGGGGATTTAAGCTCGTGTCCCCAGCAAAGCATGTGTTAAGGCTAAGTGAGAAGCATGACAGAAGCCATGCCTTGAGTGCATAACCCATCTTTTTGTCTGAATTTTCCCTGGAATAAAACCTTTTCTTCAAGAAAAAATAAATCTCTCTCACCTTCTGTGCCACAGGGAGCGTGATTTTCTCACGTGTCAAACATCAATAAAAACGAGGAGTCCCGGGAAAAACATCCTCTGAGCTCTGTCTCGGCAAATGTCCTCCCTTCAAGCATGCCTTCCCTTTTTAAATGCCTGCTAAACGCACCTCCTTGCTTTTCTTCATCATACTCCCAGTCCCTTTCCTTCTCCAGAAATAAATCTGAATGTCTCTTGAACTCATTTATACTGCTCGGTTGCCATCCCCAGCCTAACTCGTTCCATATGGCTATTGCTCTTTGCGTGGAGCAGTTCTGCCTGGGTTCCCTCATTTACTTCCAAGATTCTTAATTTTATGAACAATTTCCTAACAATCAGATCAATTAGAATGTGGAAAAGTCCTCCAAGGGAAGCGGTAGGATCCCTGTCACTGGTATAATGCAAATTTGGGCCAGACAAAGCAATTCCACCCGTCCTCTGAGGAACAATCCCTTGGATGGGCTGATCTAATAAAGCAGATATTTTCCATCCTTGCATTCCTGGGGCCTGATCCTCCTCCCAGTGACACCAGTGGCAGCGCTCTCCCGGCTTTCCAGAGGAGAGGCTGGGTTCCTCTGCCCATCACACTGGGGCATTGCCTTCTGCGTGCAGCTCTGTCTTTTTCCAGCACGAGGGCCACGTGATATAAAATCACTTTGGGTTATTTAGGCTTGCTTTCACAATTATAGCTGCTGCTGCTGCTTTGTTATTCTTTTTTTTTTTTTTCCTTATTTATCCTGAGTAATGCCTGACACATGCTTATTTCATGCTTCATACCAATCTATTTCAACGAATGGCAAACATAAAGAATGAAACCAATACAGTTTTAATGGATCAAATACCATCCTACTAAAAACCACAATTTTCGAATCAACATTTTTATTGAAACAGACGTTCATTCAGAGCAAAGCATCCTACTGAAACCCAACATTTTTTCAAACTCTTGTCCAACAGTCTCTTTTATTTTCCCATCTCAAACAGGTAATTTTCCAATCAGAGCTATTATACCAAATCAATTTACATTTACCAAAAATATATAATTACAAGAATTAACCCAAACCAAAGTATTTTTTTTAATCCTTCGCCTGTTAACTCAAACCACATATATCCGCAAGTAGGAATTCTTTTGGAGACCAGTGGAAATGTATTCCAAACAATGCATTCTTATTCAAATTCTTATGCATTTTAATCGAAAAAATCTTGTATTATCTGCAACCAATATCTTCGAAGCCAGCCCGTTTTATTTTGTTTAAGTCAGACCACTTTTACTAACCCCCTTGTTTATATGGAATTAATAGAGTATGCGTACTGAATGCAATGCCTAATGACTTTGATATAATAACACAAGCAAGTTATTTTCAGTATGTGTATATATATATATATATATATATATAATGAATGGCTCTATTGCTGATACTTACCAAACCAAAACATATTTTTATTGAAAACAGGAGGGATACCCAGCAAGGAATAGCTTTTTCCTTGGCTTTGCACAGCTGAAGGGGTTTGGGGTAGAAGAGTGGAGGACCAAAAGGCAGTGCTCAGGAGAGAGGCTTCCCACCCTCTGAGTTTCTGCTGTTTGAAGTAGCACACAAGAGGACAGAATGGTGATAATGTCTTTGTGCTGGAGACTCCCACATGGTGATGCACCTTCAATAACCTCCAAAAAAAAACACAAATGCGGCAGGTTTTATGGCCACAGCTTGTATGGGAAACTTCTTCAAGACTGTCTCCATGGATGGCTGGGAACCTTCTTCCAGCTGCAGGCCAGCAGAGATCCACCTGCCTGGATCTGGCACTGGCCTCACTGGATCTTCTCCATCCCTGAGATGTGGCTGTTGACAGGAGTTATATCTGCTCTCAGCTTTCACTTCTCTTGGCCAAAAGACAGGTTCTTCTTTCTCCAGTGTATCTTGGAGTTCTTCTCTGTGTTGGCTCTAGCTCCAGCTGAGCTTCCTTACACTTGGATGACCAAATTCCTGAATTCTTTATTAAAGAAGGTCTCAACAGACTCTTATAAAGTGGCAATAAAATTTTCCTGTCCTGGGTAGATTTACGCCACATGATATGTCCCCTCAGCTGTCTACCTTTTCTTGTCTATGGCTGAAATTCCAGCTGTTAGTTCCCATGACCATACTGATCTCACCTAGCCTTGGCAGCCATCTCAAGGTGATATATTTGGTCTGATCTAGCATGGGAAAGAAAGGTGCCTGCACAGGGCAGGTCCTGTGATCTCAGCTTGGGTCACCCTTGGGAGATGCTGGTCTTGCTCCAGAACTGCAAGAGGGAGCAGGCAGCAAGAGATACCTGCACTTGGGTGAACAACCATGGACCACAGGATCTGGGAGAGTGCCAGCCCCCTGCTAGCTGGCACATGGATGGTCTCACCAACACAGTGCCTAGGAAGGGGCAGAGGGGCAGACAAGGTTCATGGCACCAGCAAGTCCTGGTCTCCATCCCTGCCGCAGCTTTTCCCAGTGGCTGATGAGAGGGTGGAGACAGGTCTGGTGTTTCTGTCCCTACCAAGTAGCAGGAAAGCTGGGAAGCTGGCCTGGCTAAATTCATTTACTCCTCTGCTTGCTTCTTTATTTATTGAGAGACCAAGCAGGCTTGGCAGTATTCTAGTATTTCAGCAAAATTAGATATTAATTTTCTCCTAAATGCTCTATAATTTTATTTTATTAAAACTTTTACAAGGAGAGAGAGAGGGTTTTCTTGCACCATCCCAAATGGGTGCCAATAAAATCTTTGTACCCTACCACAGTCTCAGGTACTCCACGTTTGCAAAGAAAAATACATTATGTAGAGAAGTTATTTTTAAAAACATATATATTCGAGAAAGGATATAAAACTTTATTGGCCCTATATTTCCTACCCCTCTACTTCAGAAAGTCAGCTTTCTCAAGTATTATACACCAAGCATATACACAGTCCTGAAAGGGAGGAAGGGCAAATGTGAGGATCTCTGAGAGCACTTCCAATAATTTTTATTGGGCAAATAATACTCTGATTTTAAGGTCTTGTGCCTTAGGAGCTGAGACAGGTTTAGAGGAGAGCAGCCCGGGCATCTGGTTTGAGAGGCTGGGAAGACCATGCTGGGAAGGCAGCATCCCTTGGAAGGTGACAGGACTTTCCAAAGTACCCATGCAAGCAGTGAAGTTTTCCTCCTGCTTTTCAGCCCCGCAGCTTTTGATGCTATTTAGGATAAACTGTCCCTTTATCATTGCCTCTTTCAGACCATGGGGGGTTTTGCACAAAAAGGCTAATCCATAGCTTGGATAAACTGGGGCAGCCTTGCTAGAGCCAGATAATCCATCTTGAGTGAAACTAGCCAAGAATCTGGTCCAGTTTTCTAGTCTTTATTAGGAAAAATTTGTTTACAGTTATATACTGGGCAAAGGAAGCTTGTGCAGCCCTTCTACAGCACTTATTCACACAAAGCTTTAATATTTGATAATGTTATTTAATAAAATCTGTTACGAGGTTCTTAAATAACTCTTTATGACCCTTTTATGATTTATGTCATGACACATAACCTCGGGTGTATATATTTTATGTTATTACAGATGTGTAAACTGATATTAATTGTACACATTTTCCCCTGAAGTATAAGAACTTATTTTTTTCTTTTTTTCCCTTGGCTATATAACTAGACATATAATAATTTCTACAGAAGGTAAAACCAGCACATATAGTAAAAAATGGATGAAAAATGTTTGTGCAGCTCTGCCTTTCATTTTAAATGAATATAAATGTTCGTGTATGTCATAAATTTAAGCTGCAAGTAAATTACTGCCAAGTTCTGAGCCCATCTCATGTTTGAATCCTGGAGTAAAATAGAAAACATTTGTTGAATCAGTCTGCTGAAAGCAGCAAGGAAATGATGTAATGTTTATGAAATATGCAATTTTGATACAATCCAATTAGCACTCTGGGTTGCTCTCTAGCAGGCTTGCAGCATGGGGCTGGTCATGGAGAGCAGGGATGTCCCCTGCAGCAGCTTTCCTGAGGAGGGTACCCCAGCAGCTCCCTGCAGGTTATTGCTCACAACGCTGTTAATGATGCCAAAAAAAGTTCTTCAAGATCAGTAGTCCAAAACACACTACCCAAGGTTTCCTGGTAGGTCAGGGCAAAGGGATGAGAAGCCCCCTAAGCAAATCTGTGTTTCCAAGGGCACCTTTCAGTGAGACCTGATAGATCTTCCATTTTTCTTGAGTAAAACACCCAGCAGCAGCTGCCACGTTCCTGTATGATACAGACGATGCAGCATCCTCCCTCTCCAGGGGCTTTTATAGAGCGAACCCAGGAAGCCCACCTGGTGTGTCCATGCCTTGCAAAACAGGGTCAGAACACAAGATAACATCCCAAAGTAGAACTACGGTGCCAGGAACTGCATCCTGGCTTTCTTAACTTATAGGATTTTCCACCCCCAAATCCATCTCTGCAAGTGATAACCCCAGCTGAGAAAGTGACAGCATCAAAAAGACGGAAAATAAAGCCAAGATACCTTTCTCTTCAAATGCGATTTACAAAACATTTCAGCATCTGGAACAAGGGACATTCGTTTTGATTATTTCCTTATGATATTTATTCAATTTGTTATACTTATAACTATTATTGTTTTCTATTCTCTCTCTCCCTCACTCTGTTCTTCTCTTTCATCCCCATATTTCTGTTCATTTGTCAAGCACAGCTCAGGAAAAACAATCAGCAGCAGGAAAAAAAATATCAAAATATGTCATCAATGTGGCCTTTTTTTTGTTTTGTTTTATGGCATTAAATGAACTGCCTGCCCAGGTAGAAAAAATAAAGCAAGTATTTGAAGTTCGACATTATAATGACCAAAAGCAAAGCATGAAAGTGAGCCAGTAATCAAATACTTGGATAGTGTATTTACCCAAACCTCTGCTAATGATGGTGTAATGCCACTGATGGATGCACACGTGTGTCTGCTGTGTCATGGGTTGAGAGCTGATGTGAAGTTAATTTGAACTCATGTTAAGTATTGAATTAAAAGTAGCCATGCTTGCATGGCACAGGGACACAGGCCTCACTTGAAACTTTATAAACCAGTCAAAGCTGCAGAAACCAGTCTGGAGATGCTGGCAGATGTTCTCAGCAGCTGGGTCCTGTGGCCACAAGTTTTATTCTTCTCCCTGCATGAGGACAGCTGTGTTGTCCCATTGACCAAGAGGGCTCCTTTCACCCTTCAACACGCCCATCCCAAGGAAGGAGCAGCAGGGATCTCTCCCCACCAGGGAGTCTGCGGAAAAGCTCCTCATCAAGCTGGGCCGATAATGGATTTTTTGGCTTTCTGGCCAAACCAGATGAAAAAAAAAAAAAAAAAAGCCCAGCACATGTTGAATCTCAACTTTTGGGGGAAATATATAAAACCCAAAACATGTCATGTTGGGTCAACCTGAAACATCATCTTTGATTCACATCCAAAGTACTTTGTTTTGCTTTGCTGAGTTATTTAACTCTTTTGTTCTAACTTTTGTCTTTTAATTTGGGTCAATTTAGAAATAAACAAATGCTGTTTGGAAACAAAAGGCTTAAACGTTTTGCTTGGGAAATGTCAAATGTTTTAGCAAGTCTAAAGTGAAATGTTTTGACATTTAAAAAAAAAAAAAAAGAAAAATCTGTGCTTTTTTCTAGCTGAAATCAATAGCTGAATTTGACCCAAAAGTGTGAAAAGTTTCTCTTCTCTTCTAAAACTCCATTTTTTATTGAAATTACTTCCAGTGGCAAAAAAAAAATCCCCTATGGCCAGGAGTAGTTCTTTTCTCCTGTTGCAAGGGAAGCCTCCAGAAACCCTGTGCTCTCCTCCTCAGGTGCCCAAGCGGGACGCCTGCTTCCCACAGCACCAGGGCACTTATCATCTTCCTTTACTATCAAAACAGTTATTCAGACATAATGAAAATACATCTCATAATAACCATGTGGGAGATGACTCTTCTTTTTAGAGTAAGGACCTTGGACAATACATCATCTGCGAATCACTTCAAATCCCTTCTTGTTCGGACCGTGTGCCCTTGTTGAACCATGCTCTCATTAGATGGCCGGCTGTTTTGTCCAGGAAATAGTGAAGGTCTACTAATGTCAGTGCTGCTTTTGGTAGTGGTTGCTACTTAAATGCATTTCTGAATCTGTTCCTTTTCTCCTCTTCAATGCCTGTACTTACTAGAAGTTGGCCAGTGGCTTGAGCCAGCGGAGTTAATTTAAGTCGGTTTACAGTGGCATGGGATACAGCTGGCTGTTGCAGCACACACTTAATAAATTACCAGCTGGTAAGAAATATGTTTGGACAATGGGGAGAGACAATAGCTGAGATAAAAAAGAGTAAAAGTCATGCCTGCTTTGAGGAAAGCAAACACAATGCTGCTGCCAGCAGCCATCCCACACAGCTCTGCGCTTGCCTTTTCGACATCTCCCATGCCTGGTCCAGCTAACCCTTCCTCTGGGCATTACCACAGCAGATCAGGCTGTGAACGTGTGAGAAACCCAACTCAGGGCTCAGGCCAGTCCCTTTTGGTATAAAAATGCAGAAGGTAAGTCCAGCGGGGCTGGCGTGGGTGGCCATCAGCCTACCTAGTCCTACAGGACCACACATATCCTCTCCAACCTCACCTGAGGCAATACAGCAAGCTTTAATTTTATGGTCCCCGGTGGGATTTGTAACGCAAGAGCAGCAAAACTGTTGCAAAACAGTTTTGCACTGATTGCAAGTTAACTCTGGCACCATGAAATGCCGATGCTGGTGCTCCATCTCACCCCTTGGGTTAGCCCAGGTTCTGCATGGAGCTTGGGAGTTCTTCCAGCTGCTGCTGAATCCATGCGTGAGGCTGCTTTGCTCCCCACCCAGGCAGAAGTGCAATTCCTCAGATCCTGGTCACTGAGAAAGTTTACTGTGGAAACTGATACCCTCCTAAAAGTCCTCCTTCGCCCCGGTGTCACTGCAGGTAGGGCTGGGTCAGAGGATTACTCTGGGGCTGCCTGCCGTGCTCATTGTCCTCCAAAACATGAATGAATGAGGTAATTTAACCCGGAGCAGATAACGAACCCGCTGCGTCAATTGTTATTAGCATTTCCCATGAAGCTGCCGGGTGTTGGTTTAAAGGGTCTTTTAAGAAATTATCAGGATATCTGTCTCCTTCCAGGTGCTGAGTGTCTCTGTGACTCTCCGGTCATCAACTAAGAACAGGCAGAAAAGCTTTAATTACCTCCAACGCTTGTTACACGCCTGTCAGGAATCTGAAGCAGGGCTGATAGGTGGTGGGTACCACATCTTGCACTTTAACGCACACGGTCCATCCTGCTGGAGAAATTTTGCTCCTCAGAAAATATCTGCCCTCAGGGAGCTTTATGAAGCATATCTCAATTTTTCTGGGTATGGGTCAATGTTTTTTCCTTCAAAGAGAGATTTAAATAGGTAACAATTGTACTATTTTTGACCAATACCTATAATGCTTATACCAGTTTATATCAAAAATTATGAAAAATATATCAAAGATTATACCAGTTAATACAACTGGAAATCAGTTGTCCCCTTTGCTAACGTTTATGGGTGGATGTCATCCACAAGCAGCTAGGCATGTTAATCCAGGCTGCCTAGTATATGCCAGCAAACCTCCCAGCTGATGATAAGAGGTTAGCTGGAACTCCTTGACTTGTTAGCTGCAAAGTTATTTGCTCCGTATGGAAAAGGTGAACATCAGCATCACATCCTCACTTTCTGCTCATTTACTGCATCTGCCCAATCTTCCTTGATTGCTGCTACTCCAGAGCAGAGAAGAACCAGTCATGGATAGATGGGATGGGTGGGTTCACCAGTAGTGCTGGGCTTTGGGTCTCAGACTGCCGTGGAATAACTGGTTTTGGTGGGGACTTTTTGGCTGTCTGAAAAAGCTATTGCATTAGTATTGGACCCAAACCCATCTTGCATGTGTTCCACTCAGTGCCTAGGTTATTCGGGTGTCCCACTGCTGGGAGTCCCATCCCAGCTCCACTCTGCTTCAAGACAGGCAGCACAACTCCATAAAGTTTCTGTATCTGCAGCCACATCTTCTGCAGTTCCTTCTGCCTCCTGGTCCTCTGCATCCCTGCTCTTAATCATTACCCTCCCTGGAGGCAGGATCCCTGGCTCCCTCTGCCAGCTGTCCCACTATGCCCCTGCTCTCCTGCAAAGGCAAGGGCAGCTGGGTGGGTGGAGGATGGCCTTCCACAGAGCAGGTGCCCTTGGTGTCGGGGCTGAGGCAGCCCTTGGCATCCTCTGCTGCAAGCCTGGGGAGGCCCAGCTGCAGCAAGGGGGGCTCTGGGGACCCATGTGTTCTCCCTCTCATTTCAGGAGGGCAGCTAGTCATGGCTTGAGCCATCACAGTGCAGCAGCTCTTTTCTGGGCTTTCATGAAAGCAGCTATTTTTTTTTCCCATGCATGAGGCTCCATTGTGTAATTTCCCCAGAAATAACAGCCTCTCCTTTCCTGCCTTCATTGCTGTGTCACTTTTGCGCGTGTCCAAGAGAAGCTGGATGTAACTGGTGGGGTGAAAAGTGCAGCCTGTGACTGTTCTATATGGACCCTTATCCTAAAGACCAACATCACCTGTATCCCTGGGCTCCGTGCCCAGACACGACACCTGGTAGCAGGCAGAGAGCTTTGTATACTTCATTTCTCTTCAGGCAGAGGATTCCACGTTTCAGTACCTATCTTCACGAAAGGCTGCAGACCTTAGATCAAAATTTTAATTTTACCTTGCGCCAGATTCTCCAGCAGATGAAATGCATTCTGCTCTGGGAAGCCATCTACCATTGCAAATGTCCAGCATAAAACAGCATATCAGTTTTATTAAGCAGGATGCTAGGCAATTTAATAGCCCGGTTTAATTTGGTAGAATTCATCCAGTTTAAGTATTTTTCCATCTTCTACTCAACCTGTTTTATGATTTATCAATTACCTATTTCACATATATCATGGGTTTTACTTTTTCACTCTGTAAATCATATTTCTGGCTGAAGAAATGGTTTTCTTTTTCTCAATTGAAAAAAAAAAACCAACCCAACTCGTCTCTCTATATAAGCAGCATAATACTTTCTGTGAAATATTTAAAACATCATTTACAATAGATGCAATTCAGCAATGAGTCAGAAGATTTGCGGGATGTTCGTGAGGCTATACCGACCTTTTGAGGATAAACTGTATTAAGTATTAATCTTTCCTACAAATAAACCTGATTCCCATCAATAGGAGGTTCTTCTTTTTTTTTCCCCCGCTGAGTAAGCCACCCCTTTTGGAGAAAGCCTCTCCCCATAGCATTGCTGGTGTTTCATGGTTTGAAATGAGCTGCCCTCCCTTTCAAACGCAGAGATGACTTTTCATTGACCATGGGAGGTTTGTGGGTGTCTCCCCCAGAGCCTTATTTTGTAAAGCACTTACTGAAATGCTGCCTGAAAAAACAAACACGAAGCTTAAATCCCTCACCCGCATCCCGAGGGGACATCTCCATTCACTCCAGCAGGCGCTGGCCCAGACTCCGGCTGTGCAAAGGCACGGCAATGTAATTGCAATAGGCCCTGCAATGGCAAGGCCAAATTAAAATTAAAATTTTGTAATTCTTTTCTTTTAATCATCCACTGTACCCAATCCTGACCAACTCCTGAAGACTTTAAAAAAACAGACTGCTGGGTAAAATCCTGGCTTCACGGAGGTCAATGGCAGAAACTTCCATGGGCCTAATGAGGTCACGGGCTCTCCCCATGTCTATTACGACTTTATTTATGTTGTGGTTTAATGAATGATTGTCTAATGCAGATGCGTAAATGACTCCACATGAGACTGAGATCCCTGCGGTGGTCGGTGCTGTGTGGAAATGTGATATTAGGTTGTTTCTGTCCCAAAGACCAGGGGTTTAAGAGAAAGATAGAGAGAAAACACAATGCCTCGCCTATGAATTTTAAGCCAGGTGGTGAATTTTAAGCCAGGTGGTAAATTTTGCCATTTTTGCAGTTTCACTCCTCTGGCTCAAACCCATGGCACTGGCAGGCAAAAGGGAATTATTACTTTGCAAAAATATCCCCCAAAAACCAACAAAGTCACATAGGAAACCTGCACCACAAGAGGGTAAAGGCTGAAGCCCACCACAAAACCCCTCTACTTGGTGGTTACAGCTCCTTTTTATGGTCAGTAGTGTTATTGATCCATCAGCATCTAATCAATAGGGACAAATTTAATGAACTGATGTGATAATTAAATGGGGTTTTATGGGTTCAGTCTGGATGGTTTTGACTCAAGGTTTTGACGTGGAGAATAAAACTTTCACAAAAACAAAATCACTCATTAAAGTTGATGATATTATGAAAAATGTTCATCTTGTCCTCAGAAATGTACGTCATTTACGTTTTAAAGAAGTATAACAGAAAACATTATCAAGAGCATTAGAGGTTTTTTCCTCTGCCAGGAACCAGCCAGTTGCAAATGATTTCAAAAGGAAACAACTCAGAAATTTCAAAAATGTTTGCAAAAAAGACATTTTCACTTTTCAACCAACTGTTATTGATTTTCCAGGCTGAATAAGGAATGCTTGTTGAATTTTATGGAAACTGATAGTGGGACTATATGAAACTGGCCATAAAAGATAACAGATTTTGTTTTAAAGTCAGATAAAAGTTATAGTCTCATGTTATTTGGCATATGAATTTCCTATGATACCAATAAAAATGTTAGTTATAAAGCATTTCCTGAGGAATGGTTGTAACCCCAAATGATCATGGTTATTTGCTGAGGAAAATAGGTTTTATTCCGAATAATAAACCTATGCAGATTTATTAACCTGGGAAACACACAGCCATTTCACGTACCAATCCGGTTCGAGCTGATGGAATTAATAACAATGATATAATGAAAAATATCTTTTACACTCCAAAACCATTGCCTGCATAATGTCACACATAAAAGAGTTTACTTAGCAGCCCTTTAGCTCTATTTTCCCATTCTTCCCAGAAGTCTTCATTCACAATGGATTGGTTCTATTTAAATGGTGATATTTGCTGTGTATCATGTTACTGCAGCGCTATTCCCTGTAGATGAATGAAAGCCGAGCATGAACTAACAAGAAAAATACTTGGAAGATGAGAATTTGAAACAACTGAAAATGCCTTTCATGCTTTCAAGGTGATGGCAAGTGAGCCCGATGGGTGCTCGTGGTACCTCCAAGCCTTCCCCGGCATGCTCTGCAGTGAGAGAGTATCTTAGCAAGCCTTTGCTGCAGCCTAAATAGCCTGAGCCCCCCTGGAATTCACTCACAGAAAACAAATGGGGAGAAGATGAAATGAAGAGTTAAGCGGTGCTTGCTCCACAGCCCTCTGACCTCACTGGGGAACCCAGAAGGTTGGCTCAAGGATGAGATGAACGGATGGAGGCTGAGCCCTGATAGTAGGTGTCAGGAGCAGAGCAGCGGGTCTCTCCTGCTGACATCTGTATTTTCCCTCCCCTCTGAGACAGCAGCCCTAACTGCAAAGCATAACTCTATTAATAAAGCAGCACCGGAGGATGCGCAGCCATAAAAGCTTCAGCCAATGTCATCTCTTCTCCCTCGCTGGCGGCAGAACCGTACAGCTCTGCTCTTCCCGTGGGCTTTGGTGGCTGTGCTATAAAGTGCTCTGAAGGCACCTACAAAGGTTTGCCTTTGCCTGACTCCTCCCAGGGGACCTCAGCACCCCCAGGCCCTGCACAGCCAAATCCTTTCCCCACAGCAACTTGTAGGTCCCAGGCAGTAGAAAAGGAAGATTCCCAGTATGTGGGGACAGAGCTCCCTAAGATTTTCTCCTAAGTCAATGAAATTTTTAATGTTATCATACAATTAGAAAAAAAAAAAAAAAAAGGCTTAATTAGGTCATGCTAATTCTGCATATCATGCAAAATTATATTTTTTCATGTAAATTTTGCATATCAGGCAAATTTTTCCATGTAAACTTTTTCATATAAATATTGCATATCACACAGAATATTGTAAACTCACATGACACATGATGCTTGCCAACAGGAGGGAGAGGGTTAACAGGAATTTGGGGTTTGTACAAATCAGCACGTTCTGCTTTTATAAATGTATGTGTCTATATATAGTGAGAGGGGTGAACGTGCCGGCTAAATTTCACATTTTTATGAAGCAGAACCTAAGTCTACAGGCCACATATTAAGCCAAACAGCATGTTTTCAGGTAATTAGTGTTTATAATCAGTTTGTAAAGCTAAAGTGACTCCAGATCACAATGCACTCGAGAAAAAAACATGTAGAAAAGTTTTTTTTTTTTTTTTCGCGTATGCATGCAAATGCCAAATTAACATCTGCATACAATATATGCTCTGGTCAGACCCAAAATATTGTTGTGGTTATGGTCAATTCACTTAAAAGCCTATATGTTTAAAATCTCACATTAGTATGGATGAAATGTTTTCTGTTCCTTTAACTTTTTTTAGGGTTGGGGTTTTTTTTTAAGTTAAAGTTTCACATTAATGGTACTTATAAACCACAGCTGTTTCACTGTACTATATAACAATAGTGTTTTATATCTGAGCAAGTTTGGAAATCTTCATGCTTACTCAATCCTTCCAAAACCAAAAGCAACCCCACTTGTTCCTTGAAATGGAAGAGGTATCTGTAGTGTTTGCAAAACAATTAGATTCCTGACAACTTTTCGTAAAGATGATGTTTTGTTATTGCTTCAGAGATGAGATGAAATTCAGTCTCTGAGTCAGATGAAATTTGACAGTTCTGGCTCTGGGACCTTATTTTGTTATTGCTGCAGAGAAGGGAAGGCTGAGTGGGCTACTTTACTTGCACTGGAGGGTGTCTCGAGGGATGGAGGCACACCTCGGGTGCTGTGGAAAGGTGAGCAGTGCCCCATTCCTCGCTGGGGAGTGCAACTGAGCCACAGCCACTTGGCTCATCATATATTGATTACAGCACCTACATGTACTTTCACAGTGAAAACATGAATTCTAGGAGATCAAGTCAGTTGTGCAGCCTCTGGGTGAAGCCATCAGCCTGCAGGTCCCCTCTGAGGAGCTTCAGCAGCAGAAACCAAAGGTGTGCAAACACACAGTGACTAATGGCTTCATAATGCAAGGCTTTTTTCCCACACGGTCATCCTCACAAACATGGTTTTCAGATGAGGGCTTGGAAGAGTGCTTTGCCCTCCCGGGCTGTTTCAGTTACGCCGTGTTCACTTTTCCCTGTCCATTTCTGTCCCTGGCTGGCCTGATTGCATTGCCCAAACAGGCATGGCAGGGTCTGCACAGAGTTAGCCTATGTCCTGCAAGGCTGCTGTGCTGCTTCCCATCTCCAGCAGTTGGAGATGTGCATGCACACCCACGTGCCACCCTGACCCATCCATCTACTGCTTTTATCCTAGAGGAACCTCCAGCTTGGCTAGTCGCTGTGGGTGGCCCTCAGTAGAGCCAGGTGGTCCAGCTTTGGCCAGCAAAGGTGGCTCATTTCTTCCTTGCAATGGCATGTTCATGCTAGGAGCAGAGAAGGGGACATTAATGATGTGGGGAAGTTGCTGGTGGTGTAAAATCAAATGCCTGTGCAAAGTGCCATAGAAGGATCTTGGGAACAACCCAGCAGTAAAATGGCAGAAAAAATGGCAGAATTCAGCAATCCTCTGGTAAGACCATCCTTACATGGACACACAGGCAGCTACTGTTAGCATAGCACTTTCCTAACTTCATGTTCAAACTTGCTGGTGATCTCTAGACCACCCCCTAAAACCCACTCAGGACCCAGGTTGGGAAGTCCTCGTGTACATATTGCTAAACCCTGAGTGACTCTGCAAGCCCATGCAGCCATAGGACTCTTTGCTGTGGGCTCTGGGTGTAGAGCTCATCTTTGAGAGGTGTAGCTTGTGCTCTGTGGCTTTGGAGATCACCGGTTGACTCCACTGGTGAAGAAGGAAAGCAATAGGCATGAGTGAGGAGGCAAGCAGGCAGGATATGTTCCGCTCTCCAGGCAAAAGCAAGCAGAAGATCGAGTTCCTGGCAGAGGGTATTTTATTCTCACTTTCAAGCAGATTATGAAGCAGTTTGTTGGGTGATTTTTTTTTTTTTCTCTCAGCTCATTTAATCTCTTTCTTCAGACCTCCAGTTTTCTGGGAGAAGTTTTGAAGTGGCCTCATTTGTAATCTGACCTTGCTTCTTGTCATATTTGCGTCATCAGCTCTGAGGGCCGTGCTAGGATGCTGACAAGTATTACTAACTTTAAATATGACTCTTTGGCAATCCAAAGAAGAAAAGAGACAAATACCCTGCTGTCTTCGGAGTGTTTCTGCAGAAAAGGGATGAGGGTTCATGGCACAACACAATTGGGACCAAGATTGTCCAAAGTTGCCTGGATCCCACCATGTTTTATTTTTGCTGACTATTGTGAGCCCAGTTATTTTCTCCTGTGGCCAGCCCCTAAGGGCCAGCATGAAACTGCAGCCCAAGAAATGTGAGGAGCTGGGGCTGCTGCTTGCTGCACAGGGAGCCATGGATCCAAACCCTGCACATCTCCACAAGCCTCCTGTCTTCTTCTGGGGGTGAAGTGGGATGACAAAAAGGCTATGGCAAACTGTGGTCCTCTCCTAACAGGTACTACCCTGCAGGACACGGGTGCAATTGGAGTCTGTGCATAGCCCCATGGTCCTGCTGGGCCATGGCTGGCCTTTGGGTGTTGCACATCCCAGGAGCAACCCTTGGGCTTTATGTAAATGCACGAGGTTTGGCAGGTCCAGCCAAGGCCACCGCAGCTGGGATCAGCTGGCTAGACCTCCTTTTTGGCAAAGGGAGGTCTTCCCTGTGGGAAGGAGCACAGAAACAGTGCTGGGTCAGAGCAGAGGCAATTACAGCTCCTAAGAAATGAGCAAGGACTATTTTAAGGCCACTTCCCAAGGCTTACAAAACCAATCCCACCCATCAGTCCCTTCTGCCACCCCTTCCTCATGCAAATACCTTCTGGCCATCACAACCCCATGTGCCTGAGCAAGTGCTCTTGGAGCGGTCTCCTTTTTTATACCTCTCATGAAAATTGGCTGCTGGATGACTGAGACTGACCCAAATTAGCATCACTGTGGACACTGGAAGGCACAGCTCTGCCGCTGTGTGCTGCACTTGGCAATAGCACACAACCACATAGCCCTGCCTTGACTTTATGGGGGGAGGGCAGACAGAGAACAGCCTAGATCTTATGAGCATCTAACAGCAATTGGATGTACAGGGTGATCCTTCAACCTTCTCAGGCGCTTGTCTGTGAGGACGGCCCTGGTGGAGCTGCTTTCTGTCCTGCCGAAACCATCCTTTTGCTCATAGCAGAGCTGCCTTGTAGCTTACAGCAACCATAGAGCCTTGTGTTTATCTTCCCCTCAAGACTTTATGAAATTTTACATGATAAGTAACACTTTCTTGCTCTTTTCCCAACCATGAAGGGAAATCTGTTAGACCTTTGCCAGAAACATTCTTTATAATAAAATTTAAATGCCTGACATTAGATCTTGTGCTCATGAGAAGAGATGCATCCTCACTGACTCAGTGGAGCTACACAGATTTCTGCAATCATTATGTTAAAAAAAAAATGTAGGCCTATGTAGATTTAGAAGTAATTTCTATTAATCCCTCAGTTCTTCAAGAGACTCTTCAAGAGTTTAGGGCTTTACATGCATGTAAGCATCTGCAAGGCTGAAACCAAAAGAAGTTTCAGCCAGCCCCAAAATGAAAAACGTAAATATGAAATATTAAAAACAGATCTGCTCTAGAGAAGAACTTTGACATTGCCACAAATTTGAAGAAGAAAGAGAAAACTCTGGCATATAAATTCAGGATGACATCACTTTCTGAGAACCTGATGCCAAAACAGTGCTATCTCTGGAAGAGCTTCAGTGAAAGCTTTTGTCATCTTTGCCAGGTTAATATAACTTTGAGATAAAAAGTACTTTCATGTTTATACTGCAGGTTTGGGGGTAGGGGGGAGGGGGTATTACATCCATATCTGTAGTATCAAGTCAAGAAACAGAAGACTTGCCATCTTTGTGCAAGTCATCGATCTCTCTTCTCCAACTTGCTCCAGAATCCATTGGCACACAATGCTTCTGAGAGGAGACCGAAAACCACAGTGCTCCTTGGTGGCTGAGTAACACTGTACTTAGGGTTCAGCAAATTTTTTGCTTCAATTTATCATCACCAGCTTTCTACAAATTATCGAGGGGAGCCTTTGTCAAAACTCTGACACTGCTGCTCTGCTTTAGTTCTTCTCTTGCAGAAAGAAGGGGAAAGGGGATGTCCAAAAAGATAGAATGAAATGCAAAATTGTAAACTAACACTTTCCTGGAAAACACCTTCTTATTGAGTACAATCTTTGTAACTCCCTTCCTGCAGGAATCCTGCCTCAATCCTGAGGTTGTTCCCTTGCAGCACTCTCTGTCCTGAGGAGCAAGTGATCCGTGTTTCGTCACGAGTCACTGCAGTTGTTTCCAGCGTTCCTGCGCTGCTCAGAGAGCTGGCAGGGCAAGGCAGCCCCCAGTCACCTCAGTGAGCACTTTGCTGCTGCAACAAGGTCTGAGGTTTGTATGTGGGGGGAATCATGGAGAAAAGAGTGGTTCACACCTCTACCCTGAAATTCAGCAAGGAAATCAGGATTTCTCTAATTGTCTGTGGTGGACAGAGCTTACACGTGTGCACGGTCTGTACGTGGTCCCAAAGAACCTACAGCAAAGGAAAGAAAAGCTGCAAAAAGCTTACAGATCCCATAACCACAGCAATTCAAATAAAGGCTAATGCTCGTGGCAGATTTGCAGCCACACTCAGTTCAAGCCTGGGCTGTATTCTGTGGCTGCTTTTGCTGACCTCCACACACCACAGACCTATTCCTGATGGTGGTAGTTCCTTTCCCTCTAAAGCTTCAGATTATAAACATCTCTCAGCACCTCCAGGAAATAAAAGCCTGTTCTCCAGCCTCTCACTGTTAGAGCTGACGTCTTGGATACCAAGAAAGCAACATAAATATTGCAGCTGTATTAGGTGCCGATGTTAGCAGGGGCTTACACAAGCAGAATTACAACTGTAGAGATTATCGCCATCACCTTTGGGACTCTCTGGGTAACACATCTGGTCCGGCAATACGCTGTGTCTCTCTGTGTAGGGGCTATGTCGGCAGGGCTGCAGGCTGTGGGGATTTCTGTCCTCCCAGAGCTGTCCTGCAGGAAAGGGCAGAGCTCAGTAAGCAGCCACCAGGTGAAAGCTCTCCTCGGGGTGATATGCAGCACCACAGTCATCTCTTTCTTGGGAAACTCTCTTTTTGGTCAAACCGATGCCAAAATTCCCACTGATGTCCAAAGGTGCTGAGTTTTTACCCAGGGCTCTCTCCTCTTTCGAGAGTTGCCCAGGAGTGCTGAAGAGGCTGGATTTTGGCTGCTTCCAGGAGACAAGGTGATAAAGTGTCCATCAGCATATTGCTGCTGTGCAAAGCTCCAAAGGAGAGCCTGGGGTCCAGGCTGGTCCTGCTGCTGAGAACAGGGGTTGCAGGAGCAATAGTAACAGGGGACAGATGGGAGCTTATATCCACTGAACGTGGCAGCAGATGCAGCTTCACAACCAGCCCCTACATGTATGTACTGGTGGTGCTTCTTGACAGGGACCAGCAGCAAAACCAGAGAGGACTTTGTAGTGCGGTATTTAGAGAAACATCTATGTGGGTTGTAAAGCTTTGAATGGAAAAGCCATCCAAAATATCTGCCCAGAACAAATGCCTCATCAAATGTTACTACTTTGGGAAGGCTGAAGCAGGGATGCCAAAGGTGGATTGTCTGAAGTGAGGCAGAGATCCTGCTCACTATGCGAACACATTAGCTTTCTGGCAGAGAGCAGCCGGCACATGGGAGGAGGGTTTGTAACCAGAGCTGCCAGGGAGATGGGCAACCTAAGGAAGAGGGGACCAGGTTTCAGAGGTGTGAGATTTTATGGGCTGTAACCCAGCCTGGGTAGTGCAAAGCTCGTCCCTGACTATTAGCATTTGCAGCAATGCTTGTCTGAGGCACATTTAGGTTTCATCACCTCGCATGTTTGGGTTCTCTCCCTGTCAAATAGATTTGCTATTAATTAAGGCAATTTGGATGAGGCTGGATGACTGTCAGGGCAGGGATAGGTTGCGATAGCCCCTGGCATGGGAGACACATCTGTCGTAGCCCTGTTACTGTGCAGGGAGATGAAGAAGTGAAAACTTGATGAGTGGGAAGCTCTGGAGGCTGTGAGGCATGGCTACACACGCCAGCAGGGCTTTACCTGTGGTCTGGCTGCAATCTAGCAGAGCTCACAAATCAAAGGGGTGGGAGAGGGAACTGCCTGGGAGGAGGATGAAAATTGCAGGCACGCGGGTTCCTTGGGGAGGAAAAACTGATTTATTCATTTGGTTCAGATCTGGAATGCAGGCTGCCCACAATGCAACCATTTTAGTGTCCATATTATTTGATTTACCCTGCTGAGCTCCCACTCTGGAGCTCCTAGGCTCTACCCAGAGACCTACCAGATCAGGATGCTTCCCCAGAAAATGCTGGCAATGTAAGAGTTAACTATTAGACTGGTAGCTCCTGACCTCAGTACTCTCTCTATATCAATGACTCTTCTAAAAGGCTCATTTGGCTTTGGACAGTTATTGGGTATCTCAAGCTGTGAAATAAAGAGCTGAGCCCAGATCTTGGGCTTTTCTTCTGGCCATGGCCTGTGGGTGGCACGGAAGGGGTACAGGGAAAGTCTCCACGTCAGTCAACACTTCTGGAAACCAGCTGGTGGGCAAGGCTGGGTCCAGTCCAGTTCCTCACCCAAACCAAGTGAGCTGAGTGCCCAAAAGGCTATTTATGAAGAGGAAATGTTGTAAAGTGCCCGAGTGATTTGGGAATCAAAGTTCCATTTTCAAAAACAACTTAAGCAATTGTGGGAAGGTTTATAAATTTGCAAATGATGGTTTAGTTTATAACTTCTACTGAGAGCCAGTGAGAGCTGGGCACGTATTCTTGTGTGTTCACCTGCAAATGCTTCTCTAGGAAGATGAGGATTTAGTTACAAAGAACCCAAAATATTTTAACCAGTTCGATTTTGAAAATTTTATGTAGGCTGTTTTCAAACATAACTAACGTACTGAAAACTGACCCCCGTCTGGGCCAGATCTTTGACCAGGGTGATTTCCAATGATGCTGCTCATCCAGGTGTCCATGGTCCTCCAGGATGAGTTATAGTAACACAGCCATAAAAAAAACAAACCAATAGAAACCCCCCCAAAAAACAACAACAACAACAACAAATAACAACAAAAAACCCCCACAAAACCCCAAAAAACTGCTCTAGGGAAGGTGTCTAGTAAAACCTCTCATAAGGAGAAAAAGTTACAGTCTAGAAAACAACAGTTCCAGCAAATATATACAATCAGTATAAAGTTTCTCTTCTTTGGTTATTTTCCCAGAACATCTGTATTTTTCTGCTGGTGCAATAAGACCGTAAGTGCATGGAGTCAAACACAGGGATTGTCACAAGCTGGCACAGGCAGGGACTGGATCTGTGTACTTATGTGCGTATATATTTGTGTATTGTTTATATAAATATATACACACATATACATAAACACATATATGTATCTATATGTATGTGTATATATGTCTGTGTGTATGTATATAAGTATATATGTGTGTGTATGTGTGTATAAATATTCTTTATACATTTCCCTAAGTACCCACCACTGCTGCGGTCAGAACCAGAGAAGAGAGGCAGCTGGATCTTTGAGCACAGTAATTCCTGGCTCTTAAGAACGAGGAAAAATCTGACTGTCACCTGCTGCTGGTGACCTGAGCAAGCCCGCCCGGACCTGGGACATCCAGGGCTATGTAGGAGAACGGGTCTATTCTTTTCTGGGGTAACATCAGCATTGCTTGATCTCTGAGGACACTGCCTCTTCTCCAGCCAGCTCCTGTTGTGAGCTGCTCCATGTATTAACAAATTACCTTCTCACTCTACAACTACCTGAAAGGAGGGTGTAGAGTGGTGGGGGTCAGTCCACTCAGCCAGGTAAAGGACAAGAGATGGCCTCAAGTTGCACCAGGGAAAGCTTAGACTGGATATGAAGAAGAATTTCTTTACTGAAAGGGTTCTCAGGCATTGGAAGGGGTGGAGTGGTGCCCTCCACCCAGGGCAGTGGTGGAGTCCCCATCCCTGGAGGGACTGAAGAGTCATGTAGACATAGTGCTGAGGGACATGGTTTAGTTAGGGACTTGTCAGTGTGATGTTAATGGCTGGACTTGATGATCTTAAAGGTCTTTTCCAATCTAGGCAATTCTGTGATTCTGATTCTGTGATTCTGTATAAACCAAAGCAAGGTGAGACACACAGGGACCTTGTCCAGAGCCAAGTGTGGACAAGGACAGCTCAAAGCACTGGGCAAGGGGGAGGCAGATGTTGCAAGATCAGCTGTAGTCTGTACTTATGCCAAACATCTGCAAGTCCCACAGCATGGCCTGTTTCTAACCAGAGTGATGTTTTAAAATCTTTATGATTCTTAACATGCTAAAAAGAAAATAAATATGTGGTCCACCAGTGAGTCTCCAGTAACAAAGAGCAGGTCTTTGAATGAGATCTGTAACGTACTCCATCCTGCTCTGTGCTCTCAAAAGAAACAGTGCTAAAGATATATGGGGCAGGTAGAGCTGATGGAAAAAGTTTCAACCTCATTTTTTTCCATCAGAAAATGCCATTTCATCAAAATTGACATGTTCCAAGGGATGGTATAGATTTTGACAAAACCGTCGCTGAAAAAGTGTCAGAGTGGATTGTTTCCACCCTCTTGCTTTGTTCCGATAAATTCAAAAAGTTCTGCTCCGATCAAGTCCAATTTTCTCTGGATTATGTCAGTCCTCCTGCACAGGAAAGAATTTGCTGTGAGGCCAGATTGTGGAGTGGCAGAGCAGCACTTCATGTCGCCCTGCTTAAGAGACTGATTTTATTTCAGGATTTGTTTGGGGTCTTTGCTCCCAACATTTTTCTGTGATAGGGAATGAATTAGCTGAGGTGTGTGGGGCAGACGCCGAGTTCACCCAGTTCCCCTGGGGATTCTCCATGTGGCCACTGTCCTCATGGTAGGACTCCACCAAAAGGCAGAATAACACTTTGCTGTTGGCAGCCTTGCAGCCAAACTCTGCAAATTCACTAATAGAGGAGTGATCGCCCTTCAATGCTGGCTCGGGAGCCAGGCAGCAGCTGGCCAGCAGCAGGCTGCGTGTGTGGCGTGGATGCAACAAGCCCAGCACATCTGCCATGCATTGGGCACTGTGCTGGTTTCACTTGGCTAGCACTCGGCTAACAGCCAAACACAGCCACTCACTCACTCCCCCCTGCCCCAGGGGATAGGGGAGAGAACTGGGGGGGCAAGGAGACTTGTATGTTGAGATAAGACCAATCTAATAATTGAAATAAAAACAAAACTAATAATAATAATATATGCAAACAAGTGATCCACAGTGCAATTGCTCACCACTCACAAACCAAGCCTCGCCTGTTCCCAGATAATGGTCCT
>NW_010301399.1:0-204 GCF_000700745.2 Antrostomus carolinensis | reverse complement strand
CCCCTCCCATCAGCAGGGACCCCTTCCACTAGACCAGGTTGCTCAAAGCCTCATCCAACCTGGCCTTGAACATTTCCAGGGAGGGGGCATCCACAGCTTCTCTGGGCAACCTGTTCCAGTGTCTCACCAACCTCACAGTGAAGAACTTCTTCCTCAGATCTAATCTAAATCTACCCTCTTTCTGCTTAAACCCATTTCCCCTTG
>NW_010301398.1:0-6013 GCF_000700745.2 Antrostomus carolinensis | reverse complement strand
GGTCCCTTCCAAGCCAAACCATTCTATGAAAAGTCCTCTGCAGAACAGCAGGTTGCATCTTGCAGCTGCAGTGATTTGTTGGTAACTAACCACATGTTCCTCTAGCTGCGCTTCAGACCATTGTGTCAGCTTGAGCAGACAGGGATGACTGAATTCCCTTTACCTCTCACAGAAAATACTTATTGTCCCACTCTTAGTCACAGGCACACACAAAAAATCTGCATGCATTTGCAAGCCTACGTACAAAACTACGCATGCCCTTGAGTACATACAGATGACACAGCACCTTCTCACAGGTACAAGGGAAGGTTATTAATCCATCTAGTTGGAAAATGTATTCAGGCACACAAGCCCATCTTGTCCTTCTGATGGCAACTGTGCAAAGTCAGGATTCAGAACTGGTGCTTTGAGTTTAATCAAATGTGTTTCAGTTGGAGCATTTAATAGAAAAAGCAATTGGTACTTGTGGAACAGGGAGGGCAATAAGTACGTATCTCCTGAAGGGAAGTATGGAAGAGATTTGAGTAAAGTACCACCTGTGTGACAGGGAGGTAGGAGGTCCCCACCCTGTCATCTCTCTGCAGCCACAGCTGCTTCTCTGAGATGATCTGACTAATCTATACCCACACTGCATAGTGTCTACCCCAAATAAATTGTCATGTAACCCAGACACACAAATCAAGACTAGGATCAAAATAACAAATCACAAAGGTCCATGCATTTTGTTCTTCTCTTCCGTTCCATAAAGCCCCTCTGGCCAACTTGTCAGGTCTAGCTGCTATCAGTGTTCAAGCCCTGGTTTGGTTCAAGTATCCTTCTTTCATCCCTCTCTTCTGCAAGAAGAAAATTTTAGTTTCTGGAACTGCACCTAAAAATAGGAGGCAAGAAAGTCTATACAGCGGACAGATGTTCATCTCCTCTCGTCAGGAGATTTGTGGCTCATGGCTCTGCTGTTCTCTTCACCCTTCCAGGTTTTTCATCCTTTCCTTTACATGCTCAGCTACTGAAAACGCAAAACTACCCCAATACGCACGCCTTGGCAGAGACATTTCCATACTGATGCACAAATCGGGCCTTGACACAGTGTCCTAGAGGAGAGGAAGCAAGGATTGTATTCCCTGTATAGTTCTGCATCCCAGCTCTTCTTGCCCTTCGGATTCTGATGGTGAGATTTCCTGGGCTTCTAGCGTGCAGCTGCTTCACTCCAGCCCTGAGGGCATCCCTTAACTGTCTCACCTACCTCTTCCCCGTCTCTTCTGCTGCTCCATCTGATTTGTGCCACTCTGCATTTCCCCTGCTGGATTGATTTGCAGCTTTTCTCTGCTCCCCTCTCCCATCTGCGGTTTCCCCTTTGTCGCAAATGCGAGTGTCCTCATTGTGCGCTCTGCAGATGCGAGTCCCTTTTCAGTATGTTCTGTCATCTTTGCCTCAAGTTGCTTTGCCCATCTCAGCAGAATATATTCCATCTTTTTCAGAGCCTTATGTCCTTGGACAAAATGAGAGAGGTGCAGAAGTTACATGATGTATCATTGTTGGGGAACACAGACAATATGCCTGTGTCTGCAGCCTGGAGAACAAGAGGAATGTGATATTCTCTGCACAAGGAGTAATAATTTTTGTGCTGTACGCTGTTTGTGCTTTGAGTTGATGCAGGTGTGTGCTTGTGTTTAGATGCAGCACATACTCATTTGTGTACGGGGGGGGGGTTTCTCCTCCATTACATGCATTTTTCTGAGGATAGAAAATATGGTACTTTTTCTCCTGAGGCACATCTTAAGCTTGCATGTGTGTGTCTTCATACGTGAGCACATGCTTCCATATGTGCCTGGGCTTTCATGTGTGGTGTGTATTTTTCTGCTTCTAGCATAGGAAAGGTGCATGCACCTAGAAACAAATTTTTCTGTGTTTTTTTTTTTAAATACCTTGTTAGTCTTGTCACTGTATTCTCTTGGGGGCGGGGTGGGGACTTTGTTTTTTATATTGAAGGCCAAACTAACTCTGAGCCATTTTCTGAGCAAAAGCAAAACACAATACTGGGTATTTCAAGAATTTTATTTTGTGAGCTAACTCATAAGTGATTCCAAAACTCTTCCAAGCTGTTTGCTGAACAACAAAAGAGCAGAAGGTTGTGTATTTAATTTACATAAATTCAGACACAGAGTGTCTGTCCTTTCATTTACAGTGAAACCAGCAAAATCTCAGTGTGTGGAGGGAATGTGTTTGAATGCATTTATGTATTTAATCCACCCTGTTAATCTTTCTGTCCCATGTCTGTTTAAAGTCCAGGCAGATAATCAGTTTGGTTCTTCTTTCATGATGCTGTATCCTGAAGTCAAGAGGAAATATCCAAGAATTCAAGCACTGGCCAACTTTGCATTGGGAAATGGCTTTTCCTGAGAGGTAACACATGTAAATAACCACTGCGGAGGGCTGGGAAACAGGACAGGCAACGGGATGAGAGGAGGCAGGAGGAGTAGAAGGGAGTGACGAGTCGTGACACAGCCTGTCAGAAGACTGGAAAGGGGAGGGAGATTTTGAATCGTGCTTTTTGTGAAACCATTTTTGCTAACACAGCACAGATGGAGGTCGTGGTTCTCACTCACAATGTGACAGACACATTCTTAACACGAGCAAAATATTCTGAAAGTAATTGCTGCCGCACAACGTGAGCTGCAGCCACCAGAAGCTGGCTCTAGCATCCCAAGTATGAATTGTCACGTTTGAGGATCAAACCAGAGCTGTCCTTCACTCAGGTACCCTTCCTCTGAGGTCACAGTTAGTTGTTGGGTGAGGATTGCATAAGAGGCACAGATGAAGGGAACCAATGAGGAAATGGCTCTGAGTAGCTCTGACTTCTCATGATGAGGCTTTCTTTGTCATACAGGCGTCCACAGTGGCCCTGGAGCATCTGGAGGCATTAAGAAGCTGTTTTTGCCTTCCTGGCCAAAGTGGTGGGTCTTTGGAGGCAGCAGGTGACAAGGCACGATTTTTCAGCGTGCTGTTTATTTACCTTCACCGTGTGATCTTTGCTTTGACAGTGTGTCCACGGGGGCTGTCCCTTCGGCTGGCTGTGCCGCTGCTGGCGGCAGGCGGGAGCAGGTGGATTCGAGGGCAGCGGTGTCATTCATCCCCCTTCCATTTTGCCCTTCACTCACCTCCTCCTGGCCGCCTGCTGAGCTCTGTCTTCTCCCTGCCCTGGTTTTGCTGAGATAGAATTACATGTGTAATTAATTCTCAGTCAGAAAAGCTGCATTTTAAGAAGACTGCAGCACCCGATTTGGTGAGCACAAAGTTGATAAGGCACTTTGTTGTAGCTTGTGGCCAGCTGTGGTATGTGGATTTCCATAGTGACCAAGGTCTTTAGCAGCTCAGAGTTAGCCAGGTGCTACAGCAAGGAGGAGTGAAAGCTGGGGCAGCTGACCCAAGCTGGCCAACAGCAGTATTCCATACCATAAACGTCACGCTCACTATATAGGGGGAAGTTTGCTGGGGACCCCCCTCTTCCTCAATGGCCACTGTCCCTGGAGGGTCTCGCCCACCGTTCTGCTCCCGAGGCCTGCTCTCCTGCGTGCCGTGACCATCGCGCTTTCGTCGGCTGAGTATAACTTTGTGTCTTTTATAACAGTATTAATATTAGTGCTTACTGTTATTTCATTCAGTCTGTTTCCATTTCAACCCGTGGATCTCCTTTCCTTTTCCCAATTCCCCGCCCAAGGGTGGGGAGGGGTCACTGGGTGACAGAAAAACTGACTAAAGCAAGACACTTCCCTTTCCCCATCCGCCACCTCCTCCAGCACAACCTGGGCACCTTAAAAAAAAAAAAGGAAGGAAGGAAGGAAACAGAGAGATGTAATTAATGGCTTTTATTCATGATGGGAGACAGAAGCAGCCTAAAGAAGAGACTGAGACAGGACTCTTGCTGTTCATTCACACCCCACGTACTTGGCTGTTCTCACCCAGCAAGCGGCCATCCCCTCGGTGCACGTTAGACCTGAGCACTATAGAGACACCTCTCCTACCAACAGTGCAGTAACACAGCTCCTGCGTTCCTCAGAACTCTGGGCTTGTCTGTGCTCCAGAAAAAGGTTGTGTTTCCAATTCCCCTTCCTGGGGTTTCACCCAACATTTGCCACCAGCGCAATTCTTTGCAAGCAAGATTCCCTCAAGGTTTGCTGCACTGGTAACACCACTGGTAACGTGCTCTTTGGCAACATGGGTTCATTGAGGGCGAGAACTGTCTGTCAGGCTACAGAAATACCCAGAAAGACTCAGCCTCAGCCCCCTGTCTCATAAACTCTGCCCTTTGGGTCGCAGGCCACTTGCAGAGGAGCAGCATTAGGGACAGAGAAAGGATCTGCAAAGTAAGAGTTGTTCCAAACTCCGTTCTGTTCCTTCCCTGTTTGTAAGGCAGCAGTGCCTGACTTAGCATTTGGAAAAAAACTGAGGGAGTCCTGCCATCTCTAGGACATTCCAGGAGTGGGAGGATCACTGGTAGCTGAGGGATAGCAAATCATTTTATCCCAGATCTGGGGAAAAAAGAAAAAAAAAAAGGTTACGTTCTTGTCTAAGAAACTCTTCACCTGCCTTTTGAGGAGCACAAGTCTGATGAGAAGCAGCTGAGGGAATTGGGGTTGTTTAGTCTGGAGAAAAGGAGGCTGAGGGGAGACCTTATCACTGTCTGCAACTACCTGAAAGGAGGGTGTAGAGAGGTGGGGGTCGGTCTCTTCTCCCAAGCAAGTGATAGGACAAGAGGAAACGGCCTCAAGTTGTGCCAGGGGAGGTTTAGGTTGGATATGAGGAGAAATTTGTTCACTTAAAGGGTTGTCAAGCCTTGGAACAGGCTGCTCAGGTCAGTGGTGGAGTCCTCATCCCTGGAGGTATTTAAAAGATGTGTAGATGTGGTGCTCAGGGACATGGTCTGGTGGTGGAATCGGCAGTGTTGGGTTTTTGGTTGGACTCAATGGTCTTAAAAGGCTTTTCCAACCAAAACGATTCTATGATCCTATGAATTCTGCCACTCGAGGTCAACTCCACACACTTGTAACCAAACACCAGGAGAGCCTCAGAGCAAAAGGAAAACAGCAAACAAGAAAGGCTTCCCAGACTGGAGGTCTCTGAAGGACGATTTGGGGTTGCAAAAGAAGCAGCAGAGAGGCTGAGGCAGCGTTGGCAGAGGCTCTGTGAACTGCGGTGCTCAGAGAGCAGCTCCTCTCTGCTGGTGGCAGGAGAGCATTTCAGCAGCTCCCCCAGAGCTGCCTCTCTAAGGAGCGCTGCCCGGGGGGGCTGTCCCTGCCCAGCCCCTGCCCATAGCACCTGTCACCACCTCAGTCTGCACCACTGCGCTGTCCTCAGCTTCCGTGCTGTGCTCCTCAGTCGCAGCCTCTGACAAATGCACTTACTAGATACAGTGGGGGACACACGTATCCCAATCACGGAATGGTTTGGGTTGGAAGGGACCTTTCAAGGTCATCTTGTCCAGCCCTCTGCAGTGAGCAGGGACATCTTCCACTAGATCAGGTTGCTCAGAGCCGCGTCCAACCTGATCTTCCAGAGATGGGGCTTCTATCACCTCTCTGGGCAACCTGGGACAGGGTTTCTCCACCCTCACTGTAAAAAATCTCTTCCTTACATCTAGTCTAAATCTCCCTCTTTCAGTTTAAAACCATCACCCCTTGTCCTATCACTACAGGTCCTGCTAAAAAGTCTGTCCCCATCTTTCTTATAGGCCCCTTCAGGTACTGAAAGGTGCAATGAGGTGTCCCCGGAGCAGTTCCATCCCTCTGATTGTTTTTGTGGCCTCCTCTGGACCCGCTCAAACAGGTCCATGAAGAGTCTTCTGCATACACACAGGCCTGGCCCTCCAGTAGAGCTCTTCTATCCTTTCTGGATGCCGAGCAGTTTTGAGACTTGCTGTAGCAAGAGGTATTGCCAAGGCTCCTACGCGTTCCACCACGTAGCGCATGCCACCGAGTCATTTTCTCCTGTCACACTGCAAAACCCACGGACGTGCCTC